>NW_017190384.1:0-11317 GCF_001704415.2 Capra hircus | reverse complement strand
GTGTGGAGTCGGTGCCAGAACCTGAGGTTTCCTCTCCAGTGCCTGACATGGAACTTGGGCACTTCTAGAGTCTCCCCAAGGGAGTCAGTCCTCGTCTCGTGTGGGGCATGCACGTGCGCTTTCCTCCCGAGAGCTCTAGCAGCAGTGTCACGCATCCCTTCGCGTGGATCAAGGATCAGGGGCTTTCCCTCGAGGCTTTCCCACGAGGCTTTCCCAAGGCTTTCCCACAGGGCTGTCCCACGTGCCACCGTGGTGTGAGTCGATCCTCGGCTTGAAAGTCGAGCAGTGCAGGGAAAACAGGTTTCCCTGGAATGGACTGAGACATCTGGGGGACTCTGGGAATGCGGACTGATCCTGGAGTTCCTCTCGCCTTTCCTGTGGAGAGCGCCTCCTCTTGAGATGCGACGGGAATCCGGGAATTCTTTCCCGACCACGCAGGGAAAGGATCCGTCCTCTCGAGCTAGGAGCGGAAACGGGGCTCCTCTGGATGTGGGCGGGACTCACGTGCTTCCTCTGGAGAAGAGACGGGAATGTCGGGGAACTTCTTGAGTTGCAGCAAAGGTGTGAAAGACCTTTGGAAGTTCCAGAAGTTAGATTTGATTAGCCTCGAAACGCCTCAGTGGAAATGGGCCTCATCTCGCCTGGAGCTGAGAACCTCCTGGTTTTTCAGATTGCGGCAGGTGCTCTCGACTTACGACGGGGACCTCAGGGACCGCTGTGGTGGCCTCAGGAAAGGCCATCCCATGCGAGTGCTCGGGGCCTCTCGGGATTCCTCTCCCTTCGATGCCGGGCCTAAGATCTTGTGTGGAGTCGGTGCTGGAACCTGAGGATTCCTCTCAGTGCTGACATGGATCTTGGGTACTTCTGGAGTCTCTCAGGGCAGTCAGTCCTCGTACTCGAGTGGGGGCATGCACGTGCGCTTCCCTCCCGATCTGTAGCAGCAGTGTCACGCTTCCCTTCGCATGGATCAAGGGATCTGTGGCTTTCCCTCGAGGCTTTCCCACGAGGCTTTCCCACAGGGCTGTCCCACGTGCCACTGTGGTGTGAGTCGATCCTCGGCTTGAAAGTCGAGGCAGTGCAGGGAAAAAGGTTTCCCTGGAATGGACTGAGACATCTGGGGGACTCTGGGAATGGTGGCACGACCCTGGAGTTCCTCTCTATTTTCCTGTGGAGAGCGCCTCCTTGAGATGCGTTGGGAAACGCCGGAATTCTTTTCCGACCATCAGGGAAAGGATCAATCCTCTCGAGCTATGAGGCGGAAACGGGCTCCTCTGGATGTGGGCGGACTCTCGTGCTTCCTCTCGAGTGGAGAGGGTATTCGGGAACTTCTTGAGTTGCAGCAAGGGTGTTGAAGGCCCTTTGAAGTTCCAGAGGTTAGGTGTGATTAGCCTCGAGACGCCTCAGCGGAAATGGGCCTCATCTCGCCTGGAGGGGAGAACCTCCTGGATTTTCTCGAGTTGCAGCTGAGCTCTCGACTTACGACTTGGACCTCAGAGACACGCTCTGGTGGCCTCATGAAGGCGAATCCCCAAGCAAGTTGCTCGTGGGCTTCTCGGGATTCCACTCCCGTCGATGCCGGGGCCTAAGACCTTGTGTGGAGTTACTGCCACAACCTGAGGATTCCTCTCCAGTGCCTACATGGATCTTCGGGGACTTCTGGAGTCTCCCCCAGGGGCGTCAGACCTCGGCTCGAGTGGGGGCATGCACGTGCGCTTTCCTCCCGAGCTGTAGCAGCAGTGTCACGCTTCCCTTCGCATGGATCAATGAATCTGTGGTTATCACTCGAGGCTTTCCCAAGAGGGTTTCCCACGAGGCTTTCCCACAGGGCTGTCCCACGTGCCACCTTGGTGTGAGTCTATCCTTGGCTGGTAAGTCGAGGCAGTGCAGGGAAAACAGTTTTCCCTGGAATGGACTGAGACATCTGGGGGACTCTGGGAATGGTGGCAACACCCTGGAGTTCCTCTCGCCTTTCCTGTGGAGAGCGCCTCCTCTTGAGAAGCGACGGGAACGCTGGGTATTCTTTCCCGACCACGAAAGGAAATGATCCCTCCTCTCGAGCTAGGAGGCGGAAACGGGGTTACTCTGGATGTGAGCGGTACTCCCGTGCTTCCTCTCAAGTGGAGACTGGTATGTCGGGGAACTTCTTAAGTTGCAGCAAGGGTGTGAATCACTCCTTTGGAAGTTACAGAGGTTAGGTGTGATTAGCCTCGAGACACCTCAGCAGAAATGGGCCTCATCTCGCCTAAGGGGAAAACCACCTGGATTTTCTCTAGTTGCGGCAGGTGCTTCTCGACTTACGATGGGGACCTCAGGGACCCGCTCTGGTGGCCTCAGGAAAGGCTAGTATCCATGCGAGTTTCTCGGGGTCCTCTCGGGACTCCACTCCCGTCGATGCCGGGGCCTAAGTCCTTGTGTGGAGTAGGTGCCGGAACCTGAGGATTCCTCTCCAGTGCTGACATGGATCTTGGGCTACTTCTGGAGTCTCCCCAGGGGAGTCTTTCGTCGTCTCGAGTGGGGGCATGCACGTGCGATTTCCTCCCGAGCTGAAGCAGCAGATTCACGTTTCCCTTCCGTGGATCAAGGGATCTGTGGCTATCCCTCAAGGCTTTCCCACGAGGCTTCTCATAGGTTTGTACCACGTGCCACCGTAGTGTGAGTCGTTCCTCGGCATGAAAGTCGAGGCAGTGCGGGAAAACAGGTTTCCCTGGAATGGACTGAGACATCTGGGGGTCTCTGGAATGGTGGCCCGACACTGGAGTTCCTCTCGCCATTCCTGGTGGAGAGCGCATCATCTTGAGCTGCGACGGAAACACCGAGAATTTTTTCCCGAACACGCAGGGAAAGGATCCCTTCTCTCGAGCTAGGAGGTGTAAATGGGGATCCTTTGGATGATGGCGGGACACTCGTACTTCCTCTCGAGTGGAGACGGGTATGTCGGGGAACTTCTTGAGATGCAGAAAGGGTGTGAAGGACCCTTTGGAAGTTCCAGAGGTTAGGTGTGATTAACCTCGAGACGCCTCAGGCGGAAATGGGCCCTCTTCTTGCCTGGAGGGGAGAACCTCCTGGATTTTCTCGAGTTGCGGCAGGTGATCTCGACTTACGACGGGGACATCAGGGACCTGCTCTGGTGGCCTCAGGAAAGGCCAGTCCCCAAGCGAGTTGCTCGGGGGCCTCTCGGGATTCCTCTCCCGTCGATTCCGTGGCCTAAGACCTTGTGTGGAGTCTGGGCCGGACCTGAGGATTCCTCTCCAGTGCTGACATGGATCTTGGGGTACTTCTGGAGTGTCCCCAGCGGAGTCAGTCCGCGACTCGAGTGGGGGGTACACGTGTGCTTTCCTCCCGAGCTTTAGCAGCAGTGTCAGGCTTCCCGTCGAGTGGATTAAGTGATCTGTGGCTTTCCCTCGAGGCTTTCCCATGAGGCTTTCCCAAGAAGCTTTCCCACAGGGCTGTCCCACGTGCCACCGTGGTGTGAGTCGATTATCGGCTTGAAAGTCGAGGCCAGGGCAGGGAAAACAGGTTTCCCTGGAATGGACTGAGACATCTGGGGAACTCTGGAAATGGTGGCACGACCCTGGAGTTCCTCTCGCCTTTCCTGTGAAGAGCGCCTCCTCTTGAGATGCGACGGGAACGCCGGGAATTCTCTCCCGACCACGCAGGGAAAGGATCCGCCCTCTCGAGCTAGGAGGCGGAAACTGGGCTCCTCTGGATGTTGGCGGGACTCTCGTGCTTCCTCTCGAGTGGAGACGGGGTTTGTCGGGGAACTTCTTGAGTTGCAGTAAGGGTGTGAAGGACCCTTTGGAAATTCCAGAGGTTAGGTGTGATTAGCCTCGAGACGCCTCAGGGGAAATGGGCCTCATCTCGCCTGGAGGGGAGAACCTCCTGGATTTTCTCGAGTTGCGGCAGGTGCTCTCGACTTACGACGGGGACCTCAGGACCCGCTCTGGTGGCTCAGGAAAGGCCAGTCCACATGCGAGTTGCTCGGGGGCCTCTCGGGATTCCTCTCCCGTCGATGCCGGGGCCTAAGTTCTTGTGTGGAGTCGTGCCGGAACCTGAGCATTCCTCTTCAGTGCTGACATGGATCTTGGGGTACTTCTGGAGTCTCCCCAGGGGAGTCAGTCCTCGTCTCGAGAGGGGGCATGCACGTGCGCTTTCCTCCCGAGCTGTAGCAGCAGTGTCACGCTTCCCTTCACGTGGATCAAGGGATCTGTGGCTTTCCCTCGAGGCTTTCCCACGAGGCCTTCCCACAGGGCTGTCCCATGTGCCACCGAGGTGTGAGTCGATCCTCGGCTTGAAAGTCGAGGCAGTGCAGGGGAAACAGTTTTCCCCGGAATGGACTGAGACATCTGGTGGATTCTGGGAACGGTGGCACGACCCTGCAGTTCCTCTCGCCTTTCCTGTGGAGAGCGCCTCCTCTTTAGTTGTATCGGAAACGCTGGGAATTCTTTCCCGACCACGCAGGGAAAGGATCCCTCCTCTCGACCTAGGAGGCGGTAACGGGGATCCTCTGGATATGAGCGGGGCTCTTGTGTTTCATCTCAAGTGGAGACGGGTATGTCGGGGAACTTCTTGAGTTGCAGCAAGGGTGTGAAGGACCCTTTGGAAATTCCAAAAGTAAGGTGTGATTAGCCTCCTGACGCCTCAGCGGAAATGGGCCTCATCTCGCCTGGAGGAGAAAACCTCCTGGATTTTCTCCAGTTGCGGCAGGTGCTCTCGACTTAAGACGGGGACCTCAGGGACCCGCTCTGGTGGCCTCAGGAAAGGCCAGTCCCCATGCGAGTTGCTCGAGGGCCTCTCGGGATTCCTTTCCCGTCGATGCCCGGTCCTAAAGACCTTGTGTGGACTCGGTGCCGGATCCTGAGGATTCTTCTACAGTGCTGACATGGTTCTTGGGCTACTTCTGGAGTCTCCCCATGGGAGCCAGTCGTCGTCTCGAGTGGGGCATGCACGTGCGCTTTCTTCCCGAGCTTTAGCAGCAGTGTCAGGCTTCCCTTCACGTGGATCAAGGGATCTGTGTCTTTCCCTCGAGGCTTTCCCACGAGGCTTTCCCACAGGGATGTCCCACGTGCCACCGTTGTGTGAGTCGATCCTCGGCTTGAAAGTCGAGGCAGTGCAGGGAAAACAGGTTTCCCTGGAATGGACTGAGACATCTGGGGGACTTTGGGACTATGGCACGACCCTGGAGTTCCTCTCGCCTTTCCTGTGGAGAGCGCCTCCATTTGAGATGCGACGGGAACGCCGGGAATTCTTTCCCGACCACGCAGGTATAGGATCCCTCCTCTCGAACTAGGAGGAGGAAACGGGGCTCCTCTGGATGTGCGGGGAACTCTCGTGCTTCCTCTCGAGTAGAAACGGGTATGTCGGGGAACTTCTTGAGTTGCAGCAAGGGTGTGAAGGACCCTTTGGAAGTTCCAGAGGTAAGGTGTGATTAGCCTCGAGATACCTCAGCAGAAATGGGCCTCATGTCGCCTGGAGGGGAGAACCTCCTGGATTTTCTACGAGTTGCAGCAGGTGCTCTCGACTTACGACGGGGACCTCAGGGACCCACTCTGGTGGGTCCAGGAAAGGCCAGTCCCCATGCGAGTTGCTCGGGGGCCTCTCGGGATTCCTCTCCCGTCGATGCCGGGGCCTAAGACCTTGTGTGGAGTCAGTGCCGGAACCTGAGGATTCCTCTCCAGTGCCGACATGGATCTTCGGGGACTTCTGTTGTCTCCCCAGAGGCGTAAGTCCTCGTCTCGAGTGGGGGCATGCACGTGCGCTTTCCTCCCGAGCTGTAGCAGCAGTGTCACGCTTCCCTTTTCGTGGATCAAGGGATCTGTGGCTTTCCCTCTAGACTTTCCCATGAGGCTTTCCCATGAGGCTTTCCCACAGGGCTTTCCCACGTGCCACGGTGGTGTGAGTCGATTCTCGGCTTGAAAGTAGAGGCAGTGCAGGGAAACCAGGTTCCCTGGAATGGACTGAGACATCTGGGGGACTCTGGCAATGGTGGCACGAACCTGGAGTTCCTCTCGCTTTTCCTCTGGAGAGCGCCTCCTCTTGAGATGTGACGGGAACGCCGCGAATTCTTTCCCCCCACGCAGGGAAGGGATCAAACCTCTCGAGGTAGGAGGCGGAAACGTGGCTCCTCTTAATGTGGGCGGCACTTTCCTGCTTCCTCTCGAGTGGAGACGGGTATGTCGGGGAACTTCTTGAGTTGCAGCAAGGTGTGAAGGACCCTTTGGAAGTTTCAGAGGTAAGGTGTGATTAGCCTCGAGATACCACAGCGGAAATGGGCCTCATGTCGCCTGGAGGGGAGAACCTCATGGATTTTCTCGAGTTGCGGCAGGTGCTCTCGTCTTTCGACGGGGACCTCAGGGACCCACTCTGGTGGCCTCAGGAAAGGCCAGTCCCCATGCGAGTTGCTCGGGGGCCTCTCGGGATTCCTCTCCCGTCGATGCCGGGGCCTAAGACCTTGTGTGGAGTCAGTGCCGGAACCTGAGGATTCCTCTCCAGTGCCGACATGGATCTTCGGGGACTTCTGGAGTCTCCCCAGAGGCGTAAGTCCTCGTCTCGATTGGGGGCATGCACGTGTGCTTTTCTCCCGAGCTGTAGCAGCAGTGTCACGCTTCCCTTTTCGTGGATCAAGGGATCTGTGGCTTTCCCTCTAGACTTTCCCACGAGGCTTTCCCACGAGTCTTTCCCACAGGGCTTTCCCACGTGCCACGGTGGTGTGAGTCGATCCTCGGCTTAAAATCGAGGCAGTGAAGGGAAAACAGTTTTCCCTGGAATGGATGAGACATCTGGGGGACTCAGGGAATGGTGGCACGACCCTGGAGTTCTTCTCGCCTTTCCTGTGGAGAGCGCCTCCTCTTGAGATGCGACGGGAACGCCGGCGAATTCTTTCCTGACCACGCAGAGAAAGTATCCCTCCTCTCGAGCTAGCAGGCGGAAACGGGGCCACACTGGATATGGGCGGGACTCTCGGATTCCTCTTGAGTGGAGACGGGTATGTCGGGGAACTTCTTGAGTTGCAGCAAGGGTGTGAAGGACCTTTGGATGTTCCAGAGGTTATGTGTGATTAGCCTCGACACGCCTCAGCAGAAATGGGCCTCATCTCGCCTGGAGGGTAGAACCTCCTGGATTTTCTCGAGTTGCGGCAGGTGCTCTCGACTTACGACGGGGACCTCAGGGATCCGCTCTGGTGGCCTCAGGAAAGGCCAGTCCCCATGCAAGTTGCTCGGGGGCCTCTCGGGATTCCTCTCCCGTCGATGCCGGGGCCTAAGACCTTGTGTGGAATCGGTGCCGGAACCTGAGGATTCTTCTCCACTGCCGACATGGGTCTGGGGTACTTCTGGAATCTACCCAGGGCAGTCAGTCCTCGTCTCGAGTGTGGGCATGCACGTGCGCTTTCCTCCCGAGCTGTAGCAGCAGTCTCACGCTTCCCTTCGCTGTGGATCAAGGGATCTGTGGCTTTCCCTCGAGGCTTTCCCACGAGGATTTCACACAGGGCTGTTCCACGTGCTACCGTGCAGTGAGTCGATGCTCGGCTTGAAAGTCGAGGCAGTGTAGGGAATAAAGGTTTCCCTGGAATGGACTGAGACATCTGGGGGACTCTGGGAATGGTGGCAAGACCCTGGAGTTCCTCTCGCCTTTCCTGTGGTTGCGCCTCGTCTTGAGATGCGAGGGGAACGCCGGGAATTCTTTCCGGATAATAGCAGGGAAAGGATCCTTCCTCTCGAGCTATGAGGCGGAAACGGGCTCCTCTGGATGTGGGCAAGACTCTCGTGCTTCCTCTCGAGTGGAGAGGGGTATTTCGGGGAACTTCTTGAGTGCAGCTAGGGTTTGAAGGCCCCTTTGTTAGTTCCAGACGCTTGTTGATTAGCCTCGAGACGCCTCATCGGATATGGGCCACATCTCGCCTGGAGGGGAGAACCTCCTGGATTTTCTCGAGTTGCAGCTGGAGCTCTCGACTTAACGACTTGGACCTCAGAGACACGCTCTGGTGGCCTCATGAATGCCAGTCCCCATGCAAGTTGCTCTTGGGCTTCTCGGGATTCCTCTCCCGTCGATGCCAGGGCCTAAGACCTTGTGTGGAGTCAGTGACGGAACCTGAGGATTCCTCTTCAATGCTGACATGGATCTTGGGGTATTTCTAGAGTCTCCCCAGGGGAGTAAGTCTTCGTCTCGAGTGGGGGCATGCACATGCGCTTTCCTTCCGTGGTGTAGCAGCAGTGTCGCGCTTCCCTTCGCGTGGATCAAGGGATCTGTGGCTTTCCCTCGAGGCTTTCCCACTAGGCTTTGCCACGAGGCTTTCCCACAGGGCTGTCCCACGTGCCACCGGGTTGTGAGTCGATCCTCGGTTTGAAAGTTGAGGCAGTGCAGGGAAAACAGGATTCCCTGGAATGGACTGAGACATCTGGGGGACTCTGGGAATGGTGGCACGACCCTGGAGTTCCTCTCGCCTTTCCTGTGGAGAGCACCTCCTCTTGAGATGCGAAGGAATCCCGGGAATTCTTTCCCGAGCACGCAGTGAAAGGATCCCACCTCTCGAGCTAGGAGGCGGAAATGGGGCTACTGTGGATGTGGGTGGGACACTCGTGCTTCCTCTCGAGTGGAGTCGGGCATGTCGGGGAAATTCTTGAGTTGCAGCAAGGGTGTGAAGGACCCTTTGGAAGTTCCAGAGGTTAGGTGTGATTAGCCTCGAGACGCCTCAGCGGAAATGGGCCTCATCTAGCCTGGAGGGGGGAACCTCCTGGATTTTCTCGAGTTGCGGTAGGTGCTCTCGACTTACGACGGGGACCTCAGGGACCCGCTCTGGTGGCCTCAGGAAAGGCCAGTCCCCATGCGAGAAGCTCGGGCCTCTCAGGATTCCTCTCCCGTCGATTCTGTGGCCTAAGACCTTGTGTGGAGTCAGTGCCGGAACCTGAGGATTCCTCTCCAGTGCTGACATGGATCTTGGGGTACTTCTGGAGTCTCCCCAGGGGTGTCAGTCCTAGTCTCGAGTGGGGGCATGTACGTGTGCTTTCCTCCCGAGCTGTAGCAGCAGTGTTGCGCTTCCCTTCGCGTGGATCAAGGGATCTGTGGCTTTCCCTCGAGGCTTTCCCACCAGGCTTTCCCACGAGGCTTTCCCACAGGGCTGTCCCACCTGCCACCGTGGTGTGAGGCGAACCTCGGCTTGACAGTCCAGGCAGTGCTGGGAAAACAGGTTTCCCTGGAATGGACTGAGACATCTGGGGGACTCTGGGAATGTGGCACGACCCTGGAGTTCCTCTCGCCTTTCCTGTGGACAGAGCCTCCTCTTGAGATGCGACGGGAACGCCGGGAATTCTTTCCCAAACACGCAGGGAAAGGATCCCTCCTCTCGAGCTAGGAGGCAGAAACGGGGCTCCTCTGGATGTGGGCAGAACTCTCCTGCTTCCTCTCGAGTGGAGACGTGTATGTCGGGGAACTTCTTGAGTTGCAGCAAGGGTGTGAAGGACCCTTTGGAAGTTCCAGAGGTTAGGTGTGAATAGCCTCGAGACACCTCAGCGGAAATGGGCCTCATCTCGCCTGGAGGGGAGAACCTCCTGGATTTTCTCGAGTTGCGGCAGGTGCTCTCGACTTACGACGGGGCCTCAGGGACAGGCTCTGGTGGCCTCAGGAAAGGCCAGTCCCCATGCGAGTTGCTCGGTGGTCCTCTCGGGATTCCTCTCCCGTCGATGCCGGGGCCTAAGACCTTGGGTGGAGTCGGTGCCGGAACCTGAGCATTCCTCTTCAGTGCTGACATGGATCTTGGGGTAACTTCTGGAGTCTCCCCAGGGGAGTCAGTCCTCGTCTCGAGTGGGGGCATGCACGTGCGCTTTCCTAGCGAGCTGTAGCAGCAGTGTCCGCTCTTCCCTTCGCGTGGATCAAGGGATCAGGGCTTTCCCTCGAGGCTTTCCCACGAGGCTTTCCCACAAGGCTTTCCCACAGGGCTGTCCCACCTGTCACCGTGGTGTGAGGCGAACCGCGGCTTGACAGTCCAGGCATTGCTGGGAAAACAGGTTTCCCTGGAATGGACTGAGACAGCTGGGGGACTCTGGGAATGGGGCCTGATCCTGGAGTTCTTCTCGCCTTTCCTGTGGAGAGCGCCTCCTCTTGAGATGCGACCGGAACGCTAGGAATTCTTTCCCGACCACGCAGGGAAAGGATCCCTCCTCTCGAGCTAGCAGGCGTAAACGGGGCCACTCTGGATATGAACGGGACTCTCGGATTCCCTCTTGAGTGGAGACGGGTATGTCGGGGAATTTCTTGAGTTGCAGCAAGAGTGTGAAGGACCCTTTGGAAGTTCCAGAGGTAAGGTGTGATTAGCCTCGAGATACCTCAGCGGAAATGGGACTCAGCTCGCCTGGAGGGAGAACCTCCTGGATTTTCTCGAGTTGCGGCAGGTGCTCTCGACTTACGACGGGGACCTCAGGGACCCGCTCTGGTGGCCTCAGGAAAGGCCAGTCCCCATGCGAGTTGCGCTGGGCCTCTCGGGATTCCTCTCTCGTCGATGCAGGGCCTAAGACCTTGTGTGGAGTCGGTGCCTGAACCTGAGGATTCCTCTCCAGTGCTGACATGGATCTTGGGGTACTTCTGGAGTCTCCCCTGGGGTGTCAGTCCTCGTCTCGAGTGGGGCCATGCAGGTGCGCTTTCCTCCCGAGCTTTAGCAGCAGTGTCATGCTTCCCTTCGCGTGGATCAAGGGATCTGTGGCTTTCCCTCGAGGCTTTCCCACGAGTCTTTCCCACAGGGCTGTCCAACGTGCCATCACGGTGTGAGTCAATCCTTGGCTTGAAAGTCGAGGCAGTGAAGGGAAAACAGGTTTCCCTGGAATGGACTGAGACATCTGGGGGACTCTGGAATGGGGCATGATGCCTGGAGTTCCTCTCGCCTTTCCTGTGGAGAGCGCCTCCTCTTGAGATGAGACGGAACCTAGGAATTCTTTCAGGACCACGCAGGGAAAGGATCCCTCCTCTCGAGCTAGCAGGCGGAAACGGGGCCACTCTGGATATGGGCGGGACGCTCGGGTTCCTCTTGAGTGGAGATGGTATGTCGGGGAACTTCTTGAGTTGCAGCAAGGGTGTGAAGGACCCTTTGGAAGTTCCAGAGATTAAGTGTGATTACCCTCTAGTTGCCTCAGCCGAAATGGGCCTCATCTCGCCTGGAGGGGAGAACGTCCTGGATTTTCTCGAGTTGCGGCAGGTGCTCTCGACTTACGATGGGGACCTCAGGGACCCGCTCTGGTGCCTCAGGAAAGGCCAGTCCCCCATGTGAGTTGCTCTGGGGCCTCTCGGGATTCCTCTCCCGGCCGTCGACTGCCGGGGCCTAAGATCTGTGTGG
>NW_017190383.1:0-11317 GCF_001704415.2 Capra hircus | reverse complement strand
CCTCGGAAAGCCTCGAGAGGAAAGCCACAGATCCTTGATCACGCCGAAGGAAGCGTGACACTGCTGTACAGCTCGGGAGGAAATCGCACGTGCATCCCCACACTCGAGACGAGGATGACTCCCTGGGAGACTCCAGAAGTACCCAAGATCCATGTCAGCACTGGAGAGGAATCCTCAGGTTCCGGCACCGACTCCACACACAAGGTCTTAGCGCCACATCGACGGAGAGGAATCCCCGAGAGGCCCCGAGCAACTCGCATGGGGGACTGGCCTTTCCTGAGGCCACCAGAGCCGGTCCCTGAGTCCCCATCGTAAGTCGAGAGCACCTGCCGCAACTCGAGAAAATCCAGGAGGTTCTCCCCTCCAGGCGAGATCAGGGCCATTTCCGCTGAGGCTAATCACATCTAAATCTGAACTTCCAAAGGGTCCTTCACACCCTTGCTGCAACTCAAGAAGTTCCCCGACATACCCGTCTCCACTCGAGAGGAAGCACGAGAGTCCCGCCCACATCCAGAGGAGCCCCGTTTGCGCCTCCTAGCTCGAGAGGAGGGATCCTTTCCCTGCGTGGTGGGAAAGAATTCCGGTTCCGTCGCATCTCAAGAGGAGGCGCTCTCCACAGGAAAGGCGAGAGGAACTCCAGGATCGTGCCACCATTCCCACAGTCCCCAGATGTCTCAGTCCATTCCAGGGAAACCTGTTTTCCCTGCACTGCTCCACTTTCAGCCGAGGATCGACTCACACCACGGTGGCACGTGGGACAGCCCTGTGGGAAAGCCTCGTGGAAGTCTCGTGGGAAAGCCTCGAGGGAAAGCCACAGAATCCTTGATCACACGAAGGGAAGCGCGACACTGCTGCTACAACTCGGGAAGAAATTGCACGTGCATGCCCCTACTCGAGACGAGGACTGACGCCCCTGGTGAGACTCCAGAAGTAGCCCAAAATCCATGTCAGCACTGGAGAGGAATCCTCAGGTTTCGGCACTGACTCCACACAAGGTCTTAGGCCCAGCATCGAAGGGAGGGAATCCCGAGAGGCCCCGAGCAACTCGCATGGGGACTTTCCTGAGGCCACCAGAGCGGGACCTTGAAGTCACCGTCGTAAGTCGAGAGCACCTGTCCCAACTCGAGAAAATCCAGGAGGTTCTCCCCTCCAGGCGAGATGAGGCCATTTCCGCTGAGGCGTCTCGAGGCTAATCACCCCTAACCTCTGGAACTCCCAAAGCGTCCTTCACACTTTTGCTGCAACTTAAGAAGTTCCCCGACATACCCAGCTCCACTCGAGAGGAAGCACGAGAGTCCCGCCCACATCCAGAGGAGCCCCGTTTCCATCTCATAGCTCGAGAGGAGGGATACTTTCCCTGCGTGTTTCGGAAAGAATTCCCGGCGTTCCCATCGCATCTCAAGAGGAGGCGCTCTCCACAGGAAAGGCGAGAGGAACGCCAGGGTCGTGCCACCATTCCCACAGTCCCCCAGATGTCTCAGTCTATTCCAGGGAACCTGTTTTCCTGCACTGCCTCGACTTTCAAGCCGAGGATTGACTCACACCTCGGTGCCACGTGGGACAGCACTGTGGAAAAGCCTCTTGGGAAAGCCTCATGGGAAAGCCTCGAGCGAAAGTCACAGATACCTTGATCCACGCGAATGGAAGTGTGACACTGCTGCAACAGCTCGGGAGGAAAGCCTCCGTGCATGCCCCCACTCGAAACGAGGACTGACTTCCCTGGAGAGACTCCAGAAGTACCCCAAGATCCATGTCGGGACTGGAGAGGAATCCTCAGGTTCCGGCACTGACTCCATACAAGGTCTTAGGACCCAGCATCGACGGGAGTGGAATCCCGAGAAGCCCGCGAGCAACTCGCATGGGGACTGGCCTTTCCTGTGGCCACCAGAGAGGGACTCTGAGGTAACCGTCGTAAGTCGAGGAGCACCTGCCGCAACTCGAGAAAATCCAGGAGTTCTCCCTCCAGGCGAGATGAGGCGCATTTGTGCTGAGGCGTCTCAGGGTAATCAGACCTAACCTCTGCAACTTCCAAAGGGTCCTTCACAACCTTGCTGCAACTCAAGAGGTTGCCCGACATACCCGTCTCCACTCGAGAGGAAGCACGAGAGTCCCGCCCACATTCAGAGGAGCCCCGTTTGCGCCTCCTAGCTAGAGAGGAGGGATCCTTTCCCTGCGTGGTCGGGAAAGAATTCTGAGTGTTCCGTCGCATCTCAAGAGGAGGCGCTCTCCACAGGAATGGCGAGAGGAACTCCAGGATCGTGCCACCATTCCCAAAGTCCCCCAGATGCCTCAGTCCATTCCAGGGAAACCTGTTTTCCCTGCACTGACTCGACTTTCCAGCCGAGGATCGACTCATACCACGGTGGCACTTGGGACAGCCCTGTGGGAAAGACTCGTGGGAAGTCTCGTGGGAACGTCTCGTGGGAAAGCCTCGAGGGAAAAGCCACAGATCCCTTGATCCACAGTGAATGGGAAGCATGACACTGCTGGAACAGCCCGGGAGGAAAGCGCACGTGCATGCCCCCACTCGAGACGAGGACTGACTTCCCTGGGGAGACGCCAGAAGTACCCCAAGGTCCATGTAAGCAATAGTGAGGAATCCTCAGCTTCCGGCACTTTCTCCACACAAGGTCTTAGACCGCAGCAAGAACGGGAGAGGAATCCCGAGAGGCCCCCGAGAAACTCGCATGGGGACTGGCCTTTCCTGAGGCCACCAGAGCGCGTCACTGAGGTCCCCGTCCTAAGTCGAGAGCCCTACTGCAACTCGTTAAAATTCCGGAGGTTCTCCCCTCCAGTCGAGATGAGGCCCATTTTCGCTGAGGTGTCTCGAGGCTAATCACACCTAACCTCTGGAACTTCCAAAGGGTCCTTCACACCCTTACTGCAACTCAAGTCGTTCCCCGTCATACCCGGCTCCACTCGAGAGGAAGCACGAGAGTCCCGCCCACATCCAGAGGAGCCCCGTTTCCGACTCCTAGCTCGAGAGGAGGGATCCTTTCCCTGCGTGGTCAGGAAAGAATTCCCGGCGTTCCCGTCGCATCTGAAGAGGAGGCGCTTTCCACAGGAAAGGCAAGAGGAACTCCAGGGTCGTGCCACCATTCCCAGAGTCCCCCAGATATCTCAGTCCATTCCAGGGAAACCTGTTTCCCCTGCACTGCCTCGACTTTCAAAGCCGAGGATCGACTCACACCACGGTGGCACGTGGGACAGCCCTGTGGGAAAGCCTCGTCGGGAAAGCCTCGAGGGGAAGCCACAGATCCCTTGATCCACGTGAAGGGAAGCGCGACACTGCAGCTACAGCTCGGAAGGAAAGCACACGTGCATGCACCCACTCGAGACGAGGACTAACTCCCCTGGGAGACTCCAGAAGTACCCCAAGATCCATGTCAGCACTGGAGAGGAATCCTCAGGTTCTGGCACCGACTTCACACAAGGTCTTAGGCCCCCGGCATCGACGGGAGAGGAATCCCGAGAGGCCCCCGAGCAACTCGCATAGGGACTGGCCTTTCCTGAGGCCACCAGAGTGGGTCCCTGAGGTCCCCGTCGTAAGTCGAGAGCACCTGCCACAACTCGAGAAAATGCAGGAGGTTCTCCCCTCCAGACGAGATGAGGCTCATTTCCGCTGAGGCATCTCGATGCTAATCACATCTAACACCTGGAACTTCCAAAGAGTCCTTCACACCCTTGCTGCAACTCAACAAGTTCCCCGACATACCCGTCTCCACTCGAGAGGAAGCACGACGAGTGTACCGCCCACATCCAGAGGAGCCCCGTTTCCCCCTCCTAGCTCGAGAGGAAGGATCCTTTCCCTGCGTGTTCGGGAAAGAATTCCCGGCGTTCCCGTCGCATCTCAAGAGGAGGCGCTCTCCACAGGAAAGGCGAGAGGAACTGCAGGGTCATGCCACCATTCCCTGAGTTCACCAGATGTCTCAGTCCATTCCAGGGAAACCTGTTTTCCCTGCACTGCCTGGACTTTCAAGCCTAGGATCGACTAAACCACGGTGGCACGTGGGACAGCCCTGTGGGAAAGCCTCGTGGGAAAGCCTCGTGGGAAAGCCTCGAGGGAAAGCCACAGATCACTTGATCCTCGCGAAGGGAAGCGTGACACTGCTGATACAGCTCGGGAGGAAAGCGCACGTGCATGACCCCACTCGAGACGAGGACTGACTCCCCTGGGGAGACTCCAGAAGTACCCCAAGATCCATCTCAGCACTGGGGAGGAATCCTCAGATTCCGGCACCGACTCCACACAAGGTCTTAGGCCCCGGCATCGATGGGAGAGGAATCCCGAAAGGCCCCCGAGCAACTCGCATGGGGACTGGCCATTCGAGGGACTACCAGAGCGTGTCCCTGAGGTCCCATCATAAGTCGAGAGCAACGGCCGCAACTCCAGAAAATCCAGGAGGTTCTCCCCTCCAGGCAAGATGAGGCCCATTTCCGCTGAGGCGTCTTCAGGCTAATCACACCTAACCTCTAGAAATTCCAAAGGGTCCTTCAAGCCTTGCTGCAAATCAAGAAGTTCCCCGACATACCCGGTCTCCACTCGAGAGGAAGCACGAGAGTTCTTCCCACATCCAGAGGAGCCCCGTTTCCGCCTCCTAGCTCGAGAGGAGGGATCCTTTCACTGCGTGGAAGGGAAAGAATTCGCCGGCGTTCCCGGTCGCATCTCAAGAGGAGGCGCTCTCCACAGGAAAGACGAGAGGAACCCCAGGGTCGTGCCACCATTCCCAGAGTCCCCCAGATATCTCAGTCTATTCGAGGAAAACCTGTTTTCCCTGCACTGCCTCGACTTTCAAGGCAAGGATTGACTCACACCACGGTGGCACATGGGACAGCCCTGTGGGAAAAGCTCGTGGGAAAGCCTTTTGGGAAAGCCTTGAGGGAAAGCTACAGATCCCTTGATCCACGCGAAGGGAAGGGTGACACTACTGCTACAGCTCAGTATGAAAGCGCACGTGCATGCCTCCACTCGAGACGAGGACTGACTCCCCTGGGGAGACTCCATAAGTACCCAAGATCCATGTCAGCACTGGAGAGAAATCCTCAGGTTCCGGCAACCACTCCACACAAGATCTTAGGCCCCGGCATCGACGGGAGAGGAATCAAGAGAGGCCCCCGAGCAACTCGCATGGGTACGGGCCTTTCCTGAGGCCACCAGAGTGGGTCACTGAGGTCCCCTCGTAAGTCCAGAGCACCTGCCGCAACTCGAGAAAATCCAGGAGGTTCTCCCTTCAAGTGAGATGAGGCCCATTTCCGCTGAGGCGTCTCCAGTCTAATAACACCTAAGCTCTGGAACTTCCAAAGGGTCATTTACACACTTGCTGGCAACTCAAGAAGTTCCCCGATATACCCGTCTCCACTCGAGAGGAAGCACGAGAGTACCACCCACATCC
Organism: Capra hircus; assembly: GCF_001704415.2. NCBI lineage: Eukaryota > Metazoa > Chordata > Mammalia > Artiodactyla > Bovidae > Capra > Capra hircus. The sequence continues at coordinate 5,924 of NW_017190383.1, read as the reverse complement.
AGAGGAGCCCCGTTTCCGCCTCCTAGCTCGAGAGGAGGGATCCTTTCCCTGTGTGGTCGGGAAAGAATTCCTGTCGTTTCCATCGCATCTCAAGAGGAGACGCTCTCCACAGGAAAGGCGCGAAGAACTCCAGGGTCGTGCAACCATTCCCTGAGTCCCCCAGATGTCTCAGTCCATTCCAGGGAAACCTGTTTCCCTGCACTGCCTCGACTTTCAAGCCGAGGATAGACTCACACCACGGTGCCACGTGGGACAGCCCTGTGGGAAAGCCTCGTGGGAAAGCCTCGAGGGAAAGCCACAGATCCCTTGATCCCCACGACGGGAAGCGTGACACATCTGCTACACTGTCCCTGAGGTCACGGTCGTATGTCGAGAGCACCTGCCGGAACTCGAGAAAATCCAGGGGTTCTCTGCTCCAGTCTAGATGAGGCCCATTTTCTCTGCGGCGCCTCGAGAGTAATCACACCTAAACTCTGGAACTTCCAAACGTTCCTACACACTCTTGCTACAACTCAAGAAGTTCCCTGACATACCCGTCTCCACTCCAGAGGAAGTACGAGGGTCCGGCCACCTCCAGAGGAGCTCCGTTTCCGCCTCCAATCTCGAGATGAGGGATCCTTCCCTGCTTGCTCGGGAAAGAATTCCCGACGTTTCCGACGCATCTCAAGAGGAGGCGCGCTGCACAGTAAAGGCGAGAGGAACTCATGGGTCGTGCCACCATTCCAAGAGTCCCCCAGATGTCTCAGTCCACTCCAGAGGATCCTGTTTTCCCTGCACTGCTTCGACTTTCACGCGAGGATCGACTCACACCACGGTGGCACGTGGGACAGCCCTGTATGAAAGCCTCGTGGGAAAGCCTCGAGGGAAAGCCACAGATCCCTTGATCCACGCGACGGGAAGCGGAACACTGCTGCTACAGCACGGGAGGAAAGCGCACGTGCATGCCCCACTCGAGACGAGCACTGACTCCCCTGGGGAGACTCCAGAAGTACCCCAAGATGCATGTCAGCCCTGGAGAGGAATCCTCAGGTTCCGGCCCCGACTCCAGAAAAGGTCTTAGGCCCCAGCATCGACGGGAGTGGAATCATGAGTGGCCGCATAGCAACACGCATGGGGACTGGCCTTTCCTGCGGCCGCCAGAACGGGTTCCTGAAGTCCCCGTCGTAAGTCGAGAGCACCTGCCGAAACTCCGTAAAATACAGGAGGTTCTCCCCTGCAGGCGAAGATGAGGCCAGTTTCCACTGAGGTGTCTCGAGGCCTAATCACACGTGACCTCTGGAACTTCCAAAGAGTCTTTCACAGTCAAGCTGCAACTCAAGAAGTTCCCCGACACACCCGTCTCCACTCAAGAGGTAGCACGATGGTCCGGCCACATCCTGAGGAGCTCCGTTTCCGGCTCATACCTCGAGATGAGGGATCCTTTCCCTGCTTGGTCGGAAAAGAATTCCCGGCATTCCCATCGCATCTCAAGGGAGGCGCTCTCAAGGAAAGGGAGAGGAACTGCAGGGTCGTGCCACCATTCCAAGACTCCCCAGATGTGTCAGTCCGTTCCACAGGAACCTGTTTTCCCTGCACTGCCTCGGCTTTCACGCCGAGGATCGACTCACACCACCGTGACACGTGGGACAGCCCTGTGGGAAAGCCTCGTGGGAAAGACTCGAGGGAAAGCCACAGATCCCTTGTTCCACGCAAGGGGAACCGTGACACTGCTGCTACAGCATGGGAGGAAATGGCACGCTCATTGCCCCCACTCGAGACGAGGCCTGACTCCCTTGTGGAGACTCCAGAAGTACCCCAAAATCCATGTCAGCACTGGGAGAGGAATCCTCAGCTCCGGCCCGACTCCACACAAGAAGAGCACCTGCTGAAACTCGGAATATCCAGGAGCCTCTCCATTCCAGGCGACATGAGGCCCATTTCTGCTGAGGCATCTCGAGACTAACCACAACCTAACCTCTGGAACTTCCAAAGGGTCCTTCACACCCTTGCTGCAACTCAAGAAGTTCCCCGACATACCCTTTCCTCTTCACATTCTGCCATAATGGTGGTGTCATCTGCATATCTAAGTTTATTGATATTTTCTACCGGCAATCTTGATTCCAGTTCATGTATCTTCCATCCCAGCATGTTTCATGATGTACTCTGCATATAAGTTAAATAAACAGGGTGACAATATACAGCCTTGACATACTCCTTTTCCTTTTTGGAACCAGTCTGTTGTTCCATGTCCTGCTCTAACTGTGCTTCCTGACCTTCATTCCAGATTTCTCAAGAGGCAGGTTAGGTGGTCTGGTGTTCCCATCTCTTTCAGAATTGTGGCTAAAACAACAGTATATAAGGACCTTTCGCGATGTCAGGCCAAGGAATTGTGTTTCCAGCATTGAGCCACACCTGATCACTGAGCACAAATTCATGAATCTGTTCCTCAAGGGGGAATGATATTCTTTTTTATACAAACTTAGTTACCTGATTTATTACCTAACCTAATGTTCCATCTGCTATGAAATCCCACCCCCTTACTTGTGGCAAATCTGCTAACACCTGCCTCACTGTGGGAGGGGGTCTCCCATAGAAAATTTCATAAGGACAACAACTGTGGGAACGTGCGGTTACCCGTAATATGAGTAAGTCTGCCGAAGCAAGCCCATCCATGTACAGTCAGTCTCTATGATCCATTTTTGAAAGTGTTTCTTCAAGAGTTTGGTTGTTTCTTTCCACCATTCCAGAACACTGGGGCCTATATGCTGTATGTAATTTCCACTGATATTTAGAGCTTCACATACCTGTTAATTAACGCGGCTACAAAAGACAGGGCCATTGTCGGATTCTATACTGGTTGGAAACCCAAGTCTGGGAATTATTTCTCAAATCAGCGAGCTACTTCATTTTCTTTTTCAGATCAGGTAAGGAAGGCTCTGCCCAACCGAAGAAGGTACCTACTATTCTAGTAAGTCATGATAACAGGTGACTGCCTTTGCTTCCCCGAAGGACACTCGCTTTCCCTGCATCCTGAGAACTCCACGTCTCAGCCAGTTGGAAAAGCGCTTCTTGGAGGTCATTATTCAGGGGCAACTTCCCCTGGAGCCCGGGGCCATAGGGAGCGGCTCCACACTCCCAGGGAAAGGCAGAGCCACAGCCACACATCTGTCCCATCCCCTTTGCTCTGTAGGAGAGCTCTAGTGAGCCTAGGTCTGTCAGGAAAATTCTTGGCTCCTTTGCGGACACATTCTATGTGTGAAACTGCATCCAGGACCTAGGGGCCACAGGGCGCCTGTTTCTCTCGGGGCGGAGGGGTGGGAGCCTGAAGCAGTGCGGCCCAGCAACAGCTTTCCACATCCATCCAATTGCTCTTTTCTTACCTCTGATAGAACTAGCTTTGTTCCAGCCTTTGGCAATTTGGAGGCAAGCGGGCCCCACTTCCTCCCCAAGGAGGCATGGGACCTACTCTGAGTGGAAAGGCCCCTCACGGAGCTGAACCCAGGAAGGCACCCAGTCATGTCTGACACATTCCTGCATCCTGCTTCTTCATGAGCAATACCGCTATAAGCTAAGAATGTCTTTCCAAGGCTCAGAAAGGACAGGGGAGATGCATGGTGCTGCCTCTGGAATTTCGGTCCTCTGAGCAGACCTGGAGGTCTCCCCTTGAAGGAGATAACCAGTTTCTTCCAAATACAGGCTTGCAAACACACACTGGGTGGCTGCCTCTTCTTCCCTGAAGGACGATCACTTTCCCCGCATCCTGTGAACTCTGCATCCCAGCCTGCTGGAAAAGCGCTTCTTGGAGGTCATTTTTCAGGGACAATTTTCCCTGGAGCCCGGGGCTGTACGGAGGCCCCATGCTCGCTGGGAAAGGCAGAGTCACATCCACAGTCTGTTCTACCCCTTTTGCCCTGTAGGAGAGCTCTAGTGAGCCTAGGTCTGTCAGGAAAATTCTTGGCTCCTATGGGGACACACCCTGTGTGTTAACCTGCATATCGGACCTAGGGGCCACAGGGCGCCTGTTCCTCTCGGGGGGACCCTGAAGTGGTGTGGCCCAGCAACAGCCTGAACATCCATTCGATTGCTCTTTTCTTCCTTCTGATACAGCTAGCTTTGCTTCTCGCTTTGGCATTTCGGAAGCCAGGGGAGCCCCACCGCTGTTGTCCTGGGGTCTATTGGAGGTACCGGGTCTATTGGACCCAGCATGGCACCCGACCCCTCAGACACACTCCCGCAGCCTCCTTCCCATGGGCAGGACCGTTCTGACCTAGGAATGTGTTCCAAGGCTCAGAAAATGCAGGAGACACACGGCCCTGACTCTGGAACTGAGGCCGTTGGAGCAGGCCTGGAGGTCTGACGTCTGAGACGCCAAACACTTGCTGCAAGATACAGGTGTGAAAACACACTCTCGGGGCTGCCTTTCCTTCCTCCAAGGAAGAGAGCTTTCCAGTCTCCTCCGTGCTGAGTCATACAAGGCTGCAAAGGTTTGGCTTAGAGGGCATTTCTCAGCGGCAATGGCCCCTGAGGCCCTGCACCCAGGGAGGATCCTACCCTCCCAGGGGAAGTCAAAGCAACCTCCAAACAGCTGTTCTATCATATTTCCTCTGCAGGAGGAGCTAGTGAGCCCAGGTCTGTCTGGAACGTTCTTGGATCCTGCGGGAAATCATCCTGGGAGCCCACCTGGATACCAGTCGTAGGGGCTAAATCGCATTTTCCTTCCTTGGAGCCCTAACGCAGTACAGCCTAGCAACTGCTTGAAAATCCATCCTGTTGTGTTTTCTTCCCTCTGACAGAGCGAGCTTTGCTCCCCATTTGGGATTTCAGAAGCAAGGTGGTGGCCTGCAACTCCTTGCCTGGGGTCCATTGGAGGTGCAAGGTGCCCTCGACCAGGTGACCCCAGCATGACACCGTGGCCCCCTCAGACACACTCCCGGCAGCCTGCTTCCCATGGGCAGGACTGCTCTCACCTAGGAATGTGTTTGCAAGGCCAGGAAACTGCAGGGAGACACAAGCCCTGATTCTGGAATTGAGTCTGTTGGAACAGGCCTGCAGGTCTTCTGTCTAACAGCCAAACACTTGCTGCAAGATACAGGCCTGAAAACACACTCTTGGCTGCCTTTCCTTCCTCCAAGGAAGAGAGTTTTCTCAGCTCCTGTGGGCTGAGAGTCACACAGGGCTGAAAAGCACTTGCTGGGAGATTATTTTTCATTGGCCATGGCCCCTGAGGCCCTGTGCTCAGGGAGGGCTCCCTCCCTCCCAGGGAAAGTCAAAGGAAGCTCCAAATGGCTGTTCAATCATGTTTCTGAGAGAGTCATTGCCAAGGCAGGTTTCTAAGAAGTTCAAGGGTCCCCAAGGAGAGAGGGGTCTAGAATTCTCAAGGAGGAAGAAAGGACAAACTGTTTTTCCCTCTACATTCCTTAGGATTATATAACAATCATGCATCCTTCTTGAGGACGGTCTCTGGAAAAAACCTTCTGGCTAATCCTGTTATCTTAAAATGTCAATTATGGGAGTAGGTCTAGTGAGTCTTTACAACCTCCAGACATTCTTTTGTTCGTCATAACTTATTGGAGAGTATATAACTCCATTACTAACACTAGCAAGGGGGTACGTTTTCTGCCCCTTGTGATGTCTCTGTCAGAAGCTTTCTCTATCTCCTTTATACTTTAATAAAACTCTATTGCACAAAAGCTCTGAGCAATCAAGCCTCGTCTTGGGCCCTGGATTGAATTCTTCTCCTCCATAAGCCAAGAATCCAGCATCTTTCGTGGTTCAGCAACAATATTTCATTTCCTCTGCAGGAGAGAGCTAGTGGCTTAGGTCTGTCTGGAACATTCTTGGATCCTGTGGGGAAAATATCCTGTGCACACATCTGGATACTGGGCCTAGAGGCCAAAATTTGCATTTCTTTGACCCAAGCAACGTGGTGTGACTTAGCAACTGCT
>NW_017190382.1:10000-22005 GCF_001704415.2 Capra hircus | reverse complement strand
CGCCTCCCTCTCTCACCGTACAGCAGCCACAGCCAGAGTTATCTGGGACGTCTCTGGAGAGTCTTCACGAGCACAGGGCTTTTCTCACGGTCGAGTCCACGATGGCCGCCAGGCCTCCATATCCTTAGGCACCTGGGAATCGATGAATCCATGTCGTTGGAATGCAGAAAAGGAAAGAGGGGTCGTTCTTAAGGGGAGCAAGACTAGACTTTTTGAGTGAAGGAATGGTCTCTTTGGGAATAGATCCCTGTCCTTTGTGATCCATCCCTGTGTCCTTGCTATGCAAACAGGTGGCTCCATCACTCTCCGAAGACGACATAGACCTTCAGGGCAACATCGGGGAAAGGATTTTCGTGGGTTGGGCTGATGGTTGCTGCTCCATCTCCATATTCCCTGCCCTTATCGTGAATATAACTAGCATCGAGGAGACATAAGGAGTCCCCTTTCAGACGACTCATGTGAACTTTGGGTTCGATCCGTTCCTTTCTTGATTGGAACTCACGACACCCTCACCCTACAGGAATGTGACTTTATCTGGAGGGTGGTGCCTGGTTTAAGAAAAAAAACACCCTTGGAACACAGAAGTGTTTTGGGGATCAGAAAGAAAGGATCGTCACATGTCAGCAGGCCTCACGGCCAGAAGATTAGGTCACATCCCTAAGACCTGTTTGTTTTTTTTGTTTGCTTGTTTTTGTTTGTTTTTCTCGTACATTTACGTGAAGCACCTGACTCTGAGAAAGGTCGGGACTCCTGGCCCCCGCGGGACTCTGTATTCATCCCTATATGTCACAGAAGGGATAGAAGCAAACCCCACACGAAAGAAATCGGATCCGTTTCCGGAAAGACTGATACCCGCATGTCGCTTCTTTCCTGCTCCCCGTTTCTCTGGCCGAATCCCAAGGGATTCAGCCTCTTTTCCTCCGCTCATTTTCCTACGACACTATGCGTTTCTAATCTCTCTATATCTCTGTCATTCGATATGTACGTATCCAAGGACGCCAACGCCGTCCCCACCTTCGAATTCCCTGGATCCGACGGGGCTGGACCCCGGCAGGAGGCGGCGTGTGGTGGTGTGTCTGGGGCACGCGCAGGTGGTGCTGCGTGGGTGTGGGGGGGGAGGGGTAATGTGTGCGGTGTGTGTATAGGTTCCACGTGAGGCCGAGCGTGTGTCGGGTGGGCACCATGGGTGTGTGCGTGTGGGATGCGCCAGTGGGTGTGGGCGTGGCCGTGGCCGGAAGGGGGTGGGGCGTGCAGAGACAGTGGCCCAGAGACACAGCCAGGCAAAGGACAACGCAGCGTGCGTGCGTGTAGGGGGTAGGGGGGAGTGTGTGGTGTGCGGCCTGTGCGAGCGGGGTGCGAACGGGCTGCGTGTGTGTGTGCGTGTGTGTGTGTGTGTGTGTGTGTGTGTGTGTGTGTGTATCTGCGTCGGGATGTGTGTGTGCGCGGTGTGCAGGCAGGGTGTGCGTGCGGGCATGCGTGTGGTGTGTGGTGCGCCTGTGGTTGTGGGTGTGGTGGAGGGTGGGTGGCACAGAGACACAGCTGGGCGAAGGACAATGCAGTGTGGGGGGGGGCGGGGGGCGGGAGAGGTGAGGGGGCGGGGTTCATCATCTGAAAGGTGAAAGGCACAGGGACGCACGCACGGACGCACCCACCCACCCACGCATGCACGCACGCAGGCACCCAGCCACGCACCCACCCACCCACCCACCCACCCACCTGCCCACGCGCCCACGCACGCACGTGCCCGTCCACGCTGTTGTGTGACGAGCTGGGTGGATCTAAGCGTGTGATGACTCTGTCCATCGGGTGGAAATCACAGATCTCAGAGAGGTTAGGATGGGAGCAGGGGCTTTGTCGCAGTGAGACGGACAACACACTGATGATCGACTTAAAGGTCAATAGAGAGGGGTCTGAAACCTCCCAGAAGGAAATCACAGCACTTTATCAAAGTTTGGTGTTACTATTTGTTCTGGCATAGTCACCAAGTGTAAACGGTTCATTTCTGAATGTCATTTCTGTCCCGCTGAGAACTCCCTGCCTTCAGGCGCGCGAGGGGAGCAGGTTTCTCTCCAATCCACGGCCATGCATCGTTTTCGCCCTGTTCAAAAGAAGAAAAAAAAAAAAAAAAAAAGACCAAAACGTATTTGTTTATCTCAGCCTGTTTTCTGGGCCGAGGCCAAAGACCTCTTCAAGCGTGTCCAAAGGATCTGACAGGATGGGAGGGAGGGTGCAGGTCAAGAGATCCACAGAATCTGTCACAGCTGTGACTCGGGCCTTTTTCAGAAACAGGCCCATTTGGATGATTCCCTGGACAGGAGTCACCCCAGGAGTTTCCTTGAAGGGATCGAGTTGAGCTGCAGGAGTCGGGAGCGTGACCCCGCCGCCGCCAGAGGGCCTCCTCAGCCCGGCAGGCCGGCAGGCAGGCAGGCAGGCCAGGCAGGCAGGCAGGCAGGCAGGCAGGCAGGCAGGCAGGCAGGCAGGGGCTATTGTCTGTGGGCCCCACCGCCACCCTCCCCCACCCTCCCCCTGCAGGGCCTCGTCCGATAGCTTCATTCAAATGCAGAAAGCTTTCCAGTCAAGTCAGAGCCTTTGACTTCGCCTCGAGCTTCTCTCCATTGAATGGTGATCCGCCCCACCCACCCCTCTTCCCATCCCCATCCCCATCCCCATCCCCCCATTCCACGTCTCCACCTTGAGACTGCCCCTTTCGGCACCGTGCGGAGGAAGGGGGCTGGGGGGGTGGGGAGGGTGGCCGAGGGACACACTCGCCTCGCGTCAGGCCAAAGGAGTCTCCTCCTTTTCTGTCACCCAGGAAACCCCGCTCGTGCGTGCGAGGATCACGGACGTGCGTCGAAGCAGCCGTCTTCCCTTGGCAGCTTCCCCTCCGTGGGAGGAGGCTTTCATTCCTGCCTGCCTCCAGTTCCGTTCCGTTCAGTCGCTCAGTCGTGTCCGACTCTTTGCGACCCCATGAGTCGCAGCACGCCAGGCCTCCCTGTTCATCCCCATCTCCCGGAGTTCACTCAGACTCACGTCCCTCGAGTCCGTGATGCCATCCAGCCATCTCATCCTCGGTCGTCCCCTTCTCCTCCTGCGCCCAATCCCTCCCAGCATCCGAGTTTGTTTCCAGTGAGTCCACTCTTCTCATGAGGTGGCCAAAGGACTGGAGTTTCAGCTTTCGCATCATTCCTTCCAAAGAAATCCCAGGGCTGATCTCCTTCAGAACGGACTGGTTGGATCTCCTCGCAGTCCAAGGGACTCTCGAGAGTCTTCTCCAACACCACAGTTCGCAAGCATCCATCCTTCGGCGCTCAGCCTCCTTCACAGTCCAGCTCTCACATCCATCCGTGAGCAAGGAAAAACCATAGCCTTGACTAGACGGACCTTAGTCGGCAACGTCGCGTCACTGCTTTGGAAGATGCTATCTAGGTTGGTCGTCCCTTTTCTTCCCAGGAGTCAGCGTCTTGGAACGTCATGGCTACAGTCACCATCTGCAGGGATTCTGGAGCGCCCCCCCCCCCCCCAAATAAAGTCTGACCCTGTTTCCACCGGTTCCCCATCTATTTCCCACGAAATGATGGGACCGCATGCCATGATCTCCGTTTTCTGAATGTTGAGCTTTAGGCCAACGTGTTCACTCTCCTCTTTCCCTTTCCTCAAGAGGCTTTTCAGCTCCTCTTCCCTTTCTGCCATAAGGGTGGTGTCCTCTGCATATCTGAGGGGATCGCTATCTCTCCCGGCCATCTCGAGTCCAGCTTGCGTGTCTTCCAGTCCAGCGTCTCTCACGATGTCCTCTGCATAGAAGTGAAATAAGCAGGGTGACAATATACAGCCTTGACGTCCTCCTTTCCCAATCTGGAACCCAGTCTGTCGGTCCATGTCCAGTTCTCACTGTGGCTTCCTGACCTGCCTACGGATTTCTCAAGAGGCAGGTCAGGCGGTCTGGGATTCCCGTCTCTTTCAGCCTTCAGAGAGACAGAAAAGGAGGGAGGGGCAGAGCCGTTCCTCTGGCGCCGGCCGGCTCTGTCGTCCCTCGAATCCAAAACACTCCATCGGGCACGGAGGTTCACGTGCGGTGGGCTGGAGTGGGGTGGGGACGGCGGCCTACTCCGAACCCTAGCAGTTTTCCCTCCTCTGTCCCTTGCCTGGAACCTAGGAAAAGCTGAGCTGGTGTCTGTGTGCGTGAGTGCGTGCACGTACACGTGTACGTGAGAGACGGCACGTTGTGCGTGTGCGTGTGCATGGACGTGAGAGGAAAAGGGGAGAAAAAGAAAAGAAAGGGGAAAAAAAAAAAAAAAAAAACAACCAGAAGGAGGGAAGGACGAAATAGGTTCGGTAGTAGGGCCTCCATGTCGTGGAAAGAGTTTCTGAGCACAGATCCTCCGTTCAGTGAATCGGCGATCGTATCTCCTCTACAGGAGGCCGTGATGTCGACTGGACGGGTCCGGGAAAGCAGGCCTGGGGTGCGAGCCATCGGGTATTTTCTTTCCCCTCAGAGGCACTTGTAGGGAAACCAAGGAAACACACAGGTTCATCCCTGGAGCGGATTCGAGACACCAGTCGGCGCAGGGAGAGGCAGTCTAGGAGACGGATTTCTAGACGTCAGGGTCGGGTCCTGGAGCGGGTTGCCATGTCCTTCTCCAGGAGGCCTTCCTGGCCCAGGGACGGAAGCCGGGTCTCCAGGAGTGCATCCCCGCGTTTCTCAGAAAGACCCTCTGGGCCCCTAAGGAACCTGTGGCAATCACGATCGCCAAGGAGATGAGAATCCTCCACGGAGAGTTTCCGAAGTCTGGAAGGACCAGATCGAGAGAAAAAGAGAAAGGATTCCCTTCTGCCCACAGGGGTGTTGTACGAAGGGACCAAGGGGATGTCCGTCTTTCCAAATTCACAGTTTCAACACTTGTGTCCTTTCGGTCCTCTGTTTTCTCTTTGTATCTGGAAAGCAACAGGTGGAACGGTATAGGTCCTTTCATTATTTTATGTTTCTTTCTGTCTTTTTCCCGCCCGCCCGCCCGTCCGTCCGTCCGTCCCTCCATCTGTCTTCTCTCTGTCTCTGTCGCTTTTCACTCAGGTTAGGGAATTTAAAAAAAGAAAAAAAAGGAGGAATCTGTATTTCTGCAGGTCAGGAAGCTACAGTTAGAACTAGACATGGAAACCCAACAGGCTGGTTCCAAATAGGGAAAGGAGTCCATCAAGGCTGTCTATCGCCACCCTGCTGATTTAACCTACAGGCTGAGTACACATCATGAGAAACGCTGGGCTGGATGAAGCGCAAGCGGGAGTCAAGATTGCCGGGAGAACGATCAATCACCTCAGATAGGCACATGATACCACCCTTATGGCAGAAATGAAGTCTGGGCGGGGGGGGGGGGGGGGGGGGGGCGCGCGGGGAGGGGCGTTCCAAAGTCATGCTCGTTTCAGGTGTTCAGATTCTTTTCCCTCAGAGGTTCATGCAAAGTCATACGTCTACTTTCCCGTGCTGGCATAGGATCCCGGTGCTCTTGGATTGTTCTGACGCACAGTTTACGTGTCCACGTTCAACCCGACCTCCTAAGTGGACCGCCTGCTCCTCCCCGCCCCCAATCCTTTTTTTCCTCAAGAAGTCAGGCATCCACTTCAGCATCCTATTCCTCAGTTCACCCAACCCCACGAAAGAAGTCATTCCTCAAGCTTTCCCATCGGTTCTCTCCACCTCGCCTGATGATGGCGGGGGACCGGAAGACTGACCGTTCTGAAGAATTTCGCAAGAGCTCTGGGGGAAGGCTCCTACGATCTGCTCGGTGAAGTGGGTGGCGTGTCAATCCGCAGAGACCGTGGAAGGTATGCCCCAAGTGGCAAACACCATCGCTTTCCGTCTCGGTCCGTTTGCTTGTCTGCAGCGAGGGACGGAAGGGAGGCTTCCACCTTCCACAGAGAAAGCTATCCCTAGCGTCCCAAGCATGTTTGACCACCACCCCACCCCCGCCGCCCCAGGTGACAGGCGTGACAGGTCAGACCGTAGCCATCGTCACGTCAAGGGTGTACGCACAACAGGCAGACTCATCCGAAAGGCACCCTGTCCTGTGAAGGGGGAGGGAGGGGAGGGAGGGGCAGAGGGAGGGCGAGGAAGGGAAAGAGAAAGAGAGGGACAGGGACGCACACACTGGGGGCGGAGGGGGTGGGGGGAGGCTGTCGGGGGGGGGGGGGGACCAGCGTGAGGAACTCCCCCCATGGCCAAGGTCACGAGGAAGGAGGCTTGGCACACGCAAAGGCGTGATCAAGCCTCAGGAAACCCCCCGCTCCCGAGCATCTACCCCCAAAGCCAGAGTCTCCCTAGAAATGAGGAGTCCAGCGGGTCGGTCAGGAACGACGTGGGTGAAGGGTGTTTCACGTGTCGGGCCGATCACGACGGCTCATTCCCGGCCCTGGGGGTGACGAGGGCGTCTCAGGTCAAACCTCTCCGCCGACAGACCAGCTCGCGTGACAGGGTCACCCACCCTCCCGCCACGACGCACACGAGCGTCGCCTCCCTCTCCACCGTACACAGCACAGAGAGTCTGGGAGTCTCTGGAGAGTCTTCACGAGCACAGGGCTTTTCTCACGGTCGAGTCCACGATGGCCGCCAGGCCTCCATATCCTTAGGCACCTGGGAATCGATGAATCCATGTCGTCGGAATGCAGAAAAGGAAAGAGAGTCGTTCTTAAGGGGAGCAAGACTAGACTTTTTGAGTGAAGGAATGGTCTCTTTGGGAATAGATCCCTGTCCTTTGTGATCCATCCCTGTGTCCTTGCTATGCAAACAGGTGGCTCCATCACTCTCCGAAGACGAAATAGACCTTCAGGGCAACATCGGGGAAAGGATTTTCGTGGGTTGGGCTGATGGTTGCTGCTCCATCTCCATATTCCCTGCCCTTATCGTGAATATAACTAGCATCGAGGAGACATAAGGAGTCCCCTTTCAGACGACTCATGTGAACTTTGGGTTCGATCCGTTCCTTTCTCGATTGGAACTCACGACACCCTCACCCTACAGGAATGTCACTTTATCTGGAGGGTGGTGCCTGGTTTAAGAAAAAAAACACCCTTGGAACACAGAAGTGTTTTGGGGATCAGAAAGAAAGGATCGTCACATGTCAGCAGGCCTCACGGCCAGAAGAGGAGGTCATATCCCTAAGACCTGGGTTTTTTGTTTTTTTTTTTTTTCTTTTCGTACATTTACGTGAAGCACCTGATTCTGAGAAAGGTCGGGACTCCTGGCCCCCACGGGACTCTGTATTCATCCCTATATGTCACAGAAGGGATAGAAGCAAACCCCACACGAAAGAAATCGGATCCGTTTCCGGAAAGACTGATACCCGCATGTCGCTTCTTTCCTGCTCCCCGTTTCTCTGGCCGAATCCCAAGGGATTCAGCCTCTTTTCCTCCGCTCATTTTCCTACGACACTATCCGTTTCTAATCTCTCTATATCTCTGTCATTCGATACGTACGTATCCAAGGACGCCAACGCCGTCCCCACCTTCGAATTCCCTGCATCCGACGGGGCTGGACCCCGGCAGGAGGCGGCGTGCGGTGGTGTGTCTGGGGCACGCGCAGGTGCCGCTGCGTGGGTGTGTGTGGGGGGTGGGTGGGTGGGTGGGGGGGTAATGTGTGCGGTGTGTGTATAGGTTCCACGTGAGGCCGAGCGTGTGTCGGGTGGGCACCATGGGTGTGTGCGTGTGGGATGAGCCTGTGGGTGTGGGCGTGGCCGTGGCCGTGGCCGGAAGGGGGTGGGGCGTGCAGAGACAGTGGCCCAGAGACACAGCCAGGCAAAGGACAACGCAGTGTGCGTGCGTGTAGGGGGTAGGGGGGCAGTGTGTGGTGTGCGGCCTGTGCGAGCGGGGTGCGAACGAGCTGCGTGTGTGTGTGTACGTGTCTGGGGTCGGGATGTGTGTGTGCGCTGTGTGCAGGTGGGGTGTGTGTGCGGGTATGCCTGTGGTGCGTAGGGTGCGCCTGTGGTTGTGGGTGTGGCGGGTGGGGGGGGGGTGTGAGGCGCGGAGAAACAGCTAGGCAAAGGACAAGGCAGTGTGTGTGTGTGGTGGAGGGGGGGGTGCGGGAGAGGTAGGGGGCAGGGTATGTGTGGTGGCGTGGTGTGTGCGGGCATGGGGTGTTTATGGGGGTGGGTGTGTGCGCGCGTGTGCGTGTGTGTGTGTGTGTGTGTGTGTGTGTGTGGCGCTGGGGGCGGGGCGGGGCGGGGCGGGGCGGGGCGGGGGGGGGGGAGTGTGGCTACGCATGTGGTGTGTGGGCAGAGACAGAGGAGCGGGGGACAGTCACAGCCAGGCCAAGGACAACGCAGTGTGTGTGGGGTGGGGGGGAGGGGGGGAGTTTGTGGTGTGTGGCGTGTGCCGCCGGGCTGGGTGTGTGTGTGTGTGTCTGGGTGGATATGTGTGTGTGCGCAGTGTGCAGGCGGGGTGTGTGTGCGGGTATGCGTGCGATGTGTAGGGTGCCGCTGCGGGTGTGGGTGTGGGTGTGGCCTGTGGGTGCGAGGGGTCACGGTGGCGCAGAGACAGAGGCCCAGAGACACAGCTAGGCAAAGGACAAGGCAGTGTGTGGGGGGGCGGGGAGGGCGGGATGTGTGCGCGGGCGTGTTGTGTGCCCTCGTCGAGGGGTGTTTATGGGCGGGGCTGGGTGTGGCCTCAGCGTGTGGCGTGTGGGCAGAGACAGAGGGGAGGCGGAGAGTCACAGCCGGGCCGAGGACAACGTAGTGGGGTGGCGGCGGGGAGGGGAGGGGAGGAGCGTGCGGTGTGGGGCGTGTGCGGGCGGGGTGCGAACCGGCTGGGGTGTGTGTGTGTGTGTGTGTGTGTGTGTGTGTGTGTGTGTGTCTGGGGTCGGGATGTGTGTGTGCACTGTGTGCAGGCGGGGGTGTGTGTGCGGGTATGCGTGTGGTGTGTAGGGTGCGCCTATGGGTGTGGGTGTGGTGGAGGGTGGGTAGCGCAGAGACACAGCTAGGCAAAGGACAAGGCAGTGTGGGGGGGGGGGGCGGGGGGGCGGGATAGGTGGGGGAGGCGGGGTATGTGTGGTGGGGGCGTGGTGTGTGCGGGGGTGGGGGGTTTATGGGCGGGGGGTGTGTGGCTACGCATGTGGTGTGTGGGCAGAGCCAGAGGAGGGGGAGACAGCCACAGCCAGGCCAAGGACAATGCAGTGTGTGTGTGTGTGTGTGTGTGTGTGTGTGTGTGTGTGTGTGTGTATGGGGGAGCGGGGGGAGTGTGTGGTGTGTGGTGTGTGGTGTGTGGCGTGTGCGGGCCGGGTGCGTACGGGCTGGGGGTATGTGTGCGTGTGCGTGTGCGTGTGCGTGCGTGCGCGTGCGTGCGCGTGCGTGCGTGTGCGTGTGTGTGGCGGGGGGGGGGGGTCCGGGATGTGTGTGTGCACGCGCTGGGTGCAGGCGGGGTGTGTGTGCGGGTATGCGTGTGGTGTGTAGGGTGTTCCTGTGGGTGGTTCGGGCAGAGACAGAGGCAGAGAGTCGCAGCCAGGCAAAGGACGACGCAGTGGGTGTGTGGTATGGGCATGGTGTGTGTGTGGGGGGGGGGTGGGGGCGGTCCTGCGTGTGGTGCGTGTGGTGTGTGTGGTGGGCGGGCAGAGACAGATCGAGTCAGGCAAAGGATCACGTGCATGGATGGATATCCCGCATCATCTGCTTGTGTTTTCTGAGCTCGTTCAGCACCTCCGAGATCAAGACCACTCCCATGAAATGTGAGTCTGCCCCCACCAGCCAGCACTTGTCTTTGGCCAGGCAGACAGGGGGAGTGTTCCGAGTTTGGGGGGGGGGGGGGCGGGGTTCGCGACGTGCTGTCACCAGGCCAGCTTGGGTCCTCGCGTTCTGCCCCTGAACCTGACTGGAGCAAGTGGGTCCGTGTGATCTGTCGTGGCTCTGTTTGAAATCCTCGGCGGGAGAAGGAAGATTTTCACCCCATGCCAGGGGAGACAAGCCCCCCCCCCCAAGTCACCTCCCTGGGGTTCCAATAGCTGTTCTCCAAATCCATCGTGTTTCCCAAAGGAGATCTCCCATCCCAAGCCAAAAAGCCCAAATGGCTCCCCATGGACCTCTGGCCCAAGGCGCCGCTCCCACACAGCCTCCTTCCACAGCCCCAGGGCATTCAAGAGTTGGCCGGCCCGGCCCGGCTCCAGCCGTGGTCCCCCCGCAGGGCCATCTAAAAAAGCGACCGACAGGCAGGTGGCGCCCGACAGCCAACCCACCGTCCAGAGAGCCGGCCGCGGCATAGAAGCTCCGAGGGGGACCAGCAGGGACTCGTTGCCAGACGGGGGGGGCCCATCCTAGGGCGCAGTTTCTCCGCTCCGTCACCGAGGCGGACAGGAAAGCGGGACACGCCAACACTTCTCGGGAACGTCTCTGGGCGAGGTACGACGGACGCACGGACGGACAGATGGACGGGGGTGGGGGAGGGGGAGGGGGAGCATTCCTGACCGCACGCCCGCACCCACCGACGCACGCACGCACGCACGCACGCACGCACGCACGCACACACCGACCGACCGACCGACCGGCCGACCGACCGACGCCGGGGTCCAGCCCTGGTGGATCCAGGGTGATTCGAGGGTCGGGATGGAATCGGCGTCCTAGGAAAACACTTAATTCATTATCGATACACAGAGAGATCAGCAACGGATAGTGTCGTCGGAAATATGAGTGGCGAAAAAGAGGCTGAATCCCTTGGTGGACGTGGAATCACATCCACGCTGCAGATGGGAATTCAGCCAGAAAAACGGGGAGCAAGAGAGAAACGACACAGGGGAATCCGTCTTTCCAGAAACGGATCCCATGTCTCTGTTTCGTAGGCTTGCTTCTAACCTTCTGTTACACACATAGGGATGAATCCAGAGTCAACGCGGGGGTCAGCAATCCTGACCTTTCTCAACATCAGGTGCTTTCCATCCAAAGAAGGTCTTCAGGGTTTTCCATCCTCTTCCGGCCACGAGGCCTGCTGACATTTTATGATCCTTTCTTCTGATCCCCAAAACACTCACGTGTTCCAAGGGGTGTTTTTTTCTTCAACCAGGCACCACCCTCCGGATAAAGTTGCATTCCTAAACGGTGAGGGGTGTCGTGAGTTCCAATCAAGAAAGGCATTGATGTCACTCGAGGTTCACAGGATTCATCTGAAAGGTTCATACATATTTCTCCCCAGAGACACAGCTAGGTAAAGGACAAGGCAGTGTGTGTGTGTGCGTGTGTGTGTGGGGGGGGGGGGGCGCGTGCGGGAGGGGTGGGGGAGCGGGAGGTGTGCGCGGGCGTGTTGCGTGCCATCGTCTCGGGGTGTTTACCGGCGGGGGGGGGGGGTGCCTGTGGCCTCCGCATGTGGTGCGTGGGCACAGCGCGAGAAGAGGAGAGGTGGAGCATCACAGCCGGGCCAAGGACAACGCAGTGCGTGTGTGTATGGTGTGGTGTGCGGTGTGCCGTGTGCGGGCGGGTTGCGAACCAGCTGGGTGGGTGTGTGTGTGTCTGGGGTCCGGATGTGTGTGTGCACGGTGTGCAGGCGGGGTGTGCGTGCGGGTATGCGTGTGGTGTGTAGGGTGCCGCTGTGGGTGTGGGTGTGGGTGTGGGTGTGGGTGTGGGTGTGGGTGTGGCCTGTGGGTGCGAGGGGTGGTGGCGCAGAGACAGAGGCCCAGAGACACAGCTAGGCAAAGGACAAGGCAGTGTGTGTGTGGGGGGGGGGGGGGGGGTGGGGGGGGGTCGGGATGTGTACAGGGGCGTGGTGTGTGCGGTCGTCGCGGGGAGTTTATGGGCCGGGGTGGGGGGGGCGGTGATTGTGGCGTTGAGGGCGGGGCTGGGTGTGTGTGGCCTCAGCATGTGGCGTGTGGGCAGAGAAAGAGGCGAGGCGGAGAGTCACAGCCGGAGAGTCACAGCCGGGCCAAGGACAACGTAGTGGTGGGGGGGGGGGGGGTGGAGAGGGGGAATGGGGAGGGGAGTGCGTGGTGTGTGGCGTGTGGTGTGTGGCGTGTGGCGTGTGGGGGCGGGGTGTGCGTGCGGGTATGC
>NW_017190382.1:0-2500 GCF_001704415.2 Capra hircus | reverse complement strand
CACGAGCCGGCTGCCACGGGACGGACGGGGCGCGGGACGGCGGAGAGCTGGACGCGGGGGAGAGGGTCGGGGCACGCGCGGGCGCCGAAGCCCGAACGGGCGACGGACGCACCGCGCGGCCCCTATCTCCCCCGGCCCCCGCCACCGCCCCCGCCCTCGCGGCGGGAGCTCCGGGGCGCGAACCGCGGCACGGCCGCAGCCCGGGGGGAGAGCGCGCAGCGGCGGGCAGACGCCGCGGCGTCCCGCGGGTCGCCGCCGAGGCACGCGTCCCCGGGGCGCGGACGCGCACGCGGACCCGGCCTCGGGCGCGAACCGCCCGCCCGACGGGGCGAGAGCCGCGGGGGGGCGTGGCCGGGAAGCGGGCACGGGCCGCGGACGCACGGCGGCCGGGGGAGGCACCGCGGGCGTGGGGGAGAGGGGGGGCGCCGGCCGGGCGGACCGGAAGACGCGACCCCCACCCCCGCCACCCACCGCGGGCCCCGCCACCCCGTGGCGCGAGACCGTCCCCGACCCCCGACCCCCCCCCCCGACGGCGGCAACACCCAGAGGCCCGCTTGCGGCGCCGAGGGAGGCGCTCCCGGGGGGGGGGGGAGACCGACCCCAGAAGGCCCCGGCGGGCCAGGGCCTCGGCGCCGCAGCTCGCGCGTCCCCTTCTCCCTTCTCGCGGGCGGCAATCTCCCCCGCGGCCACAGAGCCTTCGGGGGGACGCCGTGTCTGCACTTAGGGGGACGGAGGGCCCGGCGGGCCCTGCGAGGACAGCCCCCAGCCGCGCACCCCGGAGGGGCGATTGATCGGCAAGCGACGCTCAGACAGGCGTAGCCCGGGAGGAACCCGGGGCCGCAAGTGCGTTCGAAGTGTCGATGATCAATGTGTCCTGCAATTCACATTAATTCTCGCAGCTAGCTGCGTTCTTCATCGACGCACGAGCCGAGTGATCCACCGCTAAGAGTCGTACGAGCTGCGTCGGAGCGTTTCGCTTCGGCGGGGAGACCCGCCGCTGGCACGGCACACGTCCCGCCGCCGCCGGCTCCCTCCCCGGAGGCGGGAGCTCGTCGGCGGGGGTTGCCTCCGGCCGGCCGAGTCAGACGGAAAGCCAGCACACCGGAGGGGCCGGGAGAGGTTTCACACGACGGGGCACCCGGCGCCCACGCGCCAGGGTGGGTGCGGGCACCCCCACAGGCGCCCGGGGGTTCCCAGCCCTCCCCGGGACGCGGGAGGGGCGCGCGCACGCGCCGCACACGGCCACGGCCCACGCGACGACCGCCGGGTAGCCCCCTCCCGACGGCCGCGGCGCCGTGACCGCGGCGCGCCACGCCGCGCGCCGACCCCGGCCCCTCGGGGGACCGCGGAGTCCGGGGAGACGGGAGGGGCCTCCCGACTCCCCGCGGGCCCGACCGCCCCGACCCCAAGGGCGGACGGGCGACCCCCCCCAGGGGTCTTTAAACCTCCCGCGCCGGGACGCGCTAGGGTACCTGGGAAGGGGGAGGCGGGGCGAGGGGCACGGCGCGCCCCCGCCCCGACGCGGACCACCGACCGCCGCGTCCCCGCCCCGCCCCGGCGCGCGCGCGCGCGGGCCTCGGCGCTGCCGGCCCGTGACACACTGGGGGCCCCCGCCGCGCGCCGGTCGACCGCCGCCCGGAGGGCCCCGCCGGGCGCCGGACAGCCGGCCCCACCCGTCCCCCCGGGACGGGGCAGAGCCCTTTCCCCACCGCCGCGCCCTCACACGCCGTCCCGTACGGGCCCGGCTCCCGGACCTCCCCCGGCCTCTCTCCCCCAACACCGGGGGTGGGGGGGGCCCCCTGCCCGCGCCCGCGCTCCCGGGCACCCTTCCCCAACCACCACCACCCGAGGGCAGAGGGCAGGGGGCAGGGCTCCGACGGAAGCTTGGCGCCCAGCGGGCGGGGGGGGCGTCGAGAGGGCGGGAGAACCCGGACGGAGACACACACCCGATGGGGTGGGGGGGTGGGGGGCGGGGGCGGGACAGGGCCCCGAGAGGCAGGGGCAGGGGCTCCGACGGGAAGCTTGGCGCCCCAGCGGGCGGGGGGGGGCGTCGAGAGGGCGGGAGAACCCGACGAGACACACGAGCCGCCGGGAGCGTGGGGGGTGGGGGGGGGCCGGGCGGGACAGGGCCCGAGGCCCGGAGGGGCGCGGGAGGCGCCGGCGACGCCGCGCGCGCCCAGAGCGGCGGGACGACCGACGACGACCGGCCGAGGCAGACCGGCCCAGGGCCGGCGGCGCGGAGGCGACGGGCGGGCGGAGCGGCCCCGCGACGGGGAAGCCGCCGCCCGTCCCGCCGCACAGCCCGCGAGACGCGACCGGAGGACCCGCGCCGCGCGGGGTCGCGCGGCCGGGGAGAGGCGGTCGTGGCCGGCGCACGGCGGGTGGGGTGGGGGGAGGCGCACGGGCAGCCCCCCCCGAACCCTCGGGCCCACCTCCAGGACGTGGCGGGAGGGCGGCGGGGAGAGGGACACACGCCGGAGGCGGCGACGCCGCGCCGCCG
>NW_017190381.1:0-11318 GCF_001704415.2 Capra hircus | reverse complement strand
AAGTAGACCTGGCGAGCCTCCGCACTCCAGTGGAGATTTCAGCCTGAAGTTAAAGTAAAGAGCAGAGGAAGGAAAGGTAGAGAAGAAGAAAGAGAGAGAAAGACACGGGGGAGCCAGAGTCCAGAAACCAGGCTGAGAGACTAGTTCGAGAAGCTGGTCCGAGAAACGGCCCCCGGCCCCTGGCCTCCTCCTTTATTGTTCAGAAGGCCTTTTATACTTTTGATAAAACATGGAGATCAATGGATAACACAAAATTATGTAGCGTTACAACCCAGATTCTTTCTGTATATCATTTTGTATACAAAAGGTCTCAGGTGATTTACATTATCTTCTGGCCAAGAGGCTTGTTAACACTTTTTGGCTCTCTTCCTTAATGAATGTTAATTTTGTTTCCCCTGAAGTGTTTTTCTTTAATCTGCATCTCCTTAAAGCATTAAAGTTACATCTCTATAGAACAAAGGTGCAGTGGGTTATAACAAAGAAGGTACTTAACTCAAAGATCTAATGTTGCTAATACCAGGTCTACTACTTGTTTTTCTATATACCAACTATATCTAAAAATAAAGGATATGAAAATTTGGCAGCAAGCATTGACCCAAAAAACGAAACTTTTAATCAGTCCTATTCTAAAGATTTTGACTCCTCGGAAGCTCCTGCATTCCTAGGATGTTTTAAGCTTCCTGTGCCTCCTGCGGTCAGGAGGCCTCAAACAATCACAAGCCAGCTGTACGAGTCCTACAGGCAGGCTAGAAAGCCATCAGAGGTTTTTGGATTGAAACACTCTTTCAAATGCAGAAAAGTAACGCCTTGAATTGACTTTTTCCAGAAAAGGTCAGAAGAGTGAAAAAGCAGAGCACAAAACCCGGCAGATTTTTGTTGGGGTACATGCTTAAAAATTTCCAGAGGGTCCCTGAAGTCTGAGCACGCCTTGCTATGTCAGCTTCCTTCCTCATAACCTTGTCACGGGCGGCTTCCTCACACTGGCTCCCGGCAGTCTTAGGCCCGGCATCGACGGGAGAGGAATCCCGAGAGGCCCCCGAGCAACTCGCATGGGGACTGGCCTTTCCTGAGGCCACCAGAGCGGGTCCCTGAGGTCCCCGTCGTAAGTCGAGAGCACCTGCCGCAACTCGAGAAAATCCAGGAGGTTCTCCCTCCAGGCGAGATGAGGCCCATTTCCGCTGAGGCGTCTCGAGGCTAATCACACCTAACCTCTGGAACTTCCAAAGGGTCCTTCACACCCTTGCTGCAACTCAAGAAGTTCCCCGACATACCGTCTCCACTCGAGAGGAGCACGAGAGTCCCCTCATCCAGAGGGCCCCGTTTCCGCCTCCTAGCTCGAGAGGAGGGATCCTTCCCTGCGTGGTCGGGAAAATTCCGCGTTTTCCGTCGCATCTCAAGAGGAGGCGCTCTCCACAGGAAAGGCGAGAGGAACTCCAGGGTCGTGCCACCATTCCAGAGTCCCCCAGATGTCTCAGTCCATTCCAGGGAAACCTGTTTTCCCTGCACTGCCTCGACTTTCAAGCCGAGGATCGACTCACACCACGGTGGCACGTGGGACAGCCCTGTGGGAAAGCCTCGAGGGAAAGCCACAGATCATCGATCCAAGCGAAGGGAAGCGTGACACTGCTGCTACAGCTGGGAGGAAAGCGCACGTGCATGCCCCACTCGAGACGACTGACTCCCCTGGGGAGACTCCAGAAGTACCCCAAGATCCATGCCAGCACTGGAGAGGAATCCTCAGGTTCGGCACCGACTCCACACAAGTCTTAGGCCCCGCATCGATGGGAGAGGAATCCAGAGGCCCCGAGCAACTCGCATGGGGACTGGCCTTTCCTGAGGCCACCAGAGCGGGTCCTGAGGTCCCCGTCGTAAGTCGAGAGCACCTGCCGCCAACTCGAGAAAATCCAGGAGGTTCTCCCCTCCAGGCGAGATGAGGCCCATTTGCTGAGGCGTCTCGAGGCTAATCACACCTAACCTCTGGAACTTCCAAAGGGTCCTTCACACCTTGCTGCAACTCAAGAAGTTCCCCGACATACCCGTCTCCACTCGAGAGGAAGCACGAGAGTCCGCCCACATCCAGAGGAGCCCCGTTTTCGCCTCCTTGCTCGAGAGGAGGGATCCTTTCCCTGCGTGGTCGGGAAAGAATTCCCGGCGTTCCCGTCGCATCTCAAGAGGAGGCGCTCTCCACAGGAAAGGCGAGAGGAACTCCAGGGTCGTGCCACCATTCCCAGAGTCCCCAGATGTCTCAGTCCATTCCAGGGAAACCTGTTTCCCTGCACTGCCTCGACTTTCAAGCGAGGATCGACTCACACCACGGTGGCACGTGGGACAGCCCTGGGGAAAGCCTCGGGAAAGCCACAGATCCCTTGATCCACGCGAAGGGAAGCGTGACACTGCTGCTACAGCTCGGGAGGAAAGCGCACGTGCATGCCCCACTCGAGACGAGGACTGACTCCCCTGGGGAGACTCAGAAGTACCCCAAGATCCATGTCAGCACTGGAGAGGAATCCTCAGGTTCCGGCACCGACTCCACTCAAGGTCTTATGCCGGGGTCCAGCCCCGGTGGATCCAGGAATTCGAAGGGTGGACGGCGTTGGCGTGGAAAGACTTGTTTATTTATTAATGTAAGATTAGATTAGGAAACTATAGTGTAGTAAGAAGATTAAGTGGAGAAGAGGGCTGAATAGCTTGGTTTACGCGGAGGCCAATAAAATTCCAGACAAGGAATTTGCACCACCTACGTTGGGCCACCGGCGCCCGCTTGAATATCTAAGGGTGCCTCGCCTTAAGCTCCCTTTCGTGCGGGTCTTAACAGCCAGGGCAAGTAAGTAGACCTGGCGAGCCTCCGCACTCCAGGTGGAGATTCAGCCTGAAGTTAAAGTAAAGAGCAGGAAGGAAAGGTAGAGAAGAAGAAAGAGAGAGAAAGACACAGGGGGAGCCAGAGTCCCAAGAAACCAGGCTGAGAGACTAGTTCGAGAAGCTGGTCCGAGAAACTGGCCCCCGGCCCCTGGCCTCCTCCTTTATTGTTCAGAAGGCCTTTTATACTTTTGATAAAACATGGAGATCAATGGATAACACAAAATTATGTAGCGTTCACAACCCAGATTCTTTCTGTATATCATTTTGTATACAAAAGGTCTCAGGTGATTTACATTATCTTCTGGCCAAGAGGCTTGTTAACACTTTTTGGCTCTTCCTTAATGAATGTTAATTTTGTTTCCCCTGAAGTGTTTTTCTTTAATCTGCATCTCCTTAAAGCATTAAAGTTACATCTCTATAGAACAAAGGTGCAGTGGGTTATAACAAAGAAGGTACTTAACTCAAAGATCTAATGTTGCTAATACCAGGTCTACTACTTGTTTTTCTATATACCAACTATATCTAAAAATAAAGGATATGAAAATTTGGCAGCAAGCATTGACCCAAAAAAACGAAACTTTTAATCAGTCCTATTCTAAAGATTTTGACTCCTCGGAAGCTCCTGCATTCCTAGGATGTTTTAAGCTTCCTGTGCCTCCTGCGGTCAGGAGGCCTCAAACAATCACAAGCGCAGCTGTACGAGTCCTACAGGCAGGCTAGAAAGCCATCAGAGGGTTTTTGGATTGAAACACTCTTTCAAATGCAGAAGAGTAACGCCCTGAATTGACTTTTTCCAGAAAAGGTCAGAAGAGTGAAAAAGCAGAGCACAAAACCCGGCAGATTTTTGTTGGGGTACATGCTTAAAAATTTCCAGAGGGGTCCCTGAAGTCTGAGCACGCTTGCTTATGTCAGCTTCCTTCCTCATAACCTTGTCACGGGCGGGCTTCCTCACACTGGCTCCGGCAGTCTTAGGCCCCGGCATCGACGGGAGAGGAATCCCGAGAGGCCCCGAGCAACTCGCATGGGACTGGCCTTTCCTGAGGCCACCAGAGCGGGTCCCTGATCCGCGTCGTAAGTCGAGAGCACCGGCCGCTACTCGAGAAAATCCAGGAGGTTCTCCCCTCCAGGCGAGATGAGGCCCATTTCCGCTGAGGCGTCTCGAGGCTAATCACACCTACCTCTGGAACTTCCAAAGGGTCCTTCACACCCTTGCTGCAACTCAAGAAGTTCCCCGACATACCCGTCTCCACTCGAGAGGGAGCACGAGAGTCCCGCCCTCATCCAGAGGAGCCCCGTTTCCGCCTCCTAGCTCGAGAGGAGGGATCCTTCCCCTGCGTGGTCGGGAAAGAATTCCGGCGTTTCCGTCGCATCTCAAGAGGAGGAGCTCTCCACAGGAAAGGCGAGAGGAACTCCAGGGTCGTGCCACCATTCCCAGAGTCCCCCAGATGTCTCAGTCCATTCCAGGGAAACCTGTTTTCCCTGCACTGCCTCGACTTTTAAGCCGAGGATCGACTCACACCACGGTGGCACGTTGGACAGCCCTGTGGGAAAGCCTCGAGGGAAAGCCACAGATCCATCGATCCAAGCGAAGGGAAGCGTTACACTGCTGCTAGAGCTGGGGAGGAAAGCGCATGTGCATGCCCCACTCGAGACGTGGACTGACTCCCCTGGGGAGACTCCAGAAGTACCACAAGATCCATGCCAGCCCTGGAGAGGAATCCTCAGGTTCAGGCACCGACTCCACACAAGCTCTTTAGGCCCCGGGATCGATGGGAGAGGAATCCAGAGAGTCCCCCGAGCAACTCGCATCGGGACTGGTCTGTCCTGAGGCCACCAGAGCGGGTTCCTGAGGTCCTGTCGTAAGTCGAGAGCACCTGCCGCCACTCGAGAAAATCCAGGAGGTTCTCCCCTCCAGGTGAGATGAGGCCCATTTCTGCTGAGGCGTCTCGAGGGCTAATCAACAACCTAACCTCAAGAATTTCCAAAGGGCCCTTCCACACGCTTGCTGCAACTCAAGAAGTTCCCCGACATACCCGTCTCCACTCGAGAGGAAGCACGAGAGTCCCGCCCACATCCAGAGGAGCCCCGTTTTCGCCTCTTGCTCGAGAGGAGGGATCCTTTCTCTGCGTGGTCGGGAAAGAATTCCCGGCATTTCCCGTCGCATCTCAAGAGGAGGCGCTCTCCACAGGAAAGGCGAGAGGAACTCCAGGGTCGTGCCACCATTCCCAGAGTCCCCCAGATGTCTCAGTCCGTTCCAGGGAAACCTGTTTCCCTGCACTGCCTCGACTTTCAAGCCGAGGATCGACTCACACCACGGTGGCACGTGGGACAGCCCTGAGGGAAAGCCTAGTGGGAAAGCCACAGATCCCTTGATCCACGCGAAGGGAAAGCGTGACACTGCTGCTACAGCTTGGGAGGAAAGCGCACGTGCATGCCCCTACTCGAGACGAGGACTGACTCCCCTGGGAAGACTCAGGAAGTACCCCAAGATCCATGTCAGCACTGGAGAGGAATCCTCAGGTTCCGGCCACCGACTCCACTCAAGGTCTTATGCCGGGGTCCAGCCCGGTGGATCCAGGAATTTGAAGGGTGGACGGCCGTTGGCGTGGAAAGTCTTGTTTATTTATTAATGTAAGATTAGATTAGGAACTATAGTGTAGTAAGAAGATTAAGTGGAGGAAGAGGGCTGAATAGCTTTGGTTTACGCGGACGGCCAATAAAATTCCAGACAAGCAATTTGCACCACCTACGTTGGGCCACCGGCCGCCCGCTTGAATATCTAAGGGTGCCTTTGCCTTTAGCTCCCTTTTCGTGCGGGTCTTAACAGCCAGGGCAAGTAAGTAGACCTGGCGAGCCTCCGCACTCCAGGTGGAGATTCAGCCTGAAGTTAAAGTAAAGAGCAGAGGGAAGGAAAGGTAGAGAAGAAGAAAGAGAGAGAAAGACACAGGGGGAGCCAGAGTCCCAAGAAACCAGCTGAGAGACTAGTTCGAGAAGCTGGTCCGAGAAATTGGCCCCCGGCCCCTGGCCTCCTCCTTTATTTGTTCAGAAGGCCTTTTATACTTTTGATAAAACATGGAGATCAATGGATAACACAAATTATGTATTGTGTTCGCAACCCAGATTCTTTCTGTATTATCATTTTGTATACAAAAGGTCTCAGGTGATTTACATTATCTTTTGGCCAAGAGGCTTTGTTAACACTTTTTGGCTCTCTTCCTTAATGAATGTTAATTTTGTTTCCCCAGAAGTGTTTTTCTTAATCTGCATCTCTTAAAGCCATTAAAGTTACATCTCTATAGAACAAAGGTGCAGTGGGTTATAACAAAGAAGGTACTTAACTCAAAGATCTAATGTTGCTAATACCAGGTCTACTACTTGTTTTTCTATATACCAACTATATCTAAAAACAAAGGATATGAAAATTTGGCAGCAAGCATTGACCCAAAAACGAAACTTTTAATCAGTCCTATTCTAAAGATTTTGACTCCTCGGAAGCTCCTGCATTCCTAGGATGTTTAAGCTTCCTGTGCCTCCTGCGGTCAGGAGGCCTCAAACAATCACAAGCGCAGCTGTACGAGTCCTACAGGCAGGCTAGAAAGCCATCAGAGGGTTTTTGGATTGGAAAACACTCTTTCAAATGCAGAAGAGTTAACGCCCTGAATTGACTTTTTCCAGAAAAGGTCAGAAGAGTGAAAAAGCAGAGCACAAAAACCCGGCAGATTTTTGTTGGGGGTACATGCTTAAAAATTTTCCAGAGGGTCCATGAAGTCTGAGCACGCGTTGCGTATGTCAGCTTCCTTCCTCATAACCTTGTCACGGGCGGGCTTCCTCACACTGGCTCCCGGCAGTCTTAGGCCCCGGCATCGACGGGAGAGGAATCCCGAGAGGCCGCCGAGCCAACTCGCATGCGGACTGGCCTTTCCTGAGGCCACCAGAGCGGTCCCTGAGGTCCCGTCGTAAGTCGAGAGCACCTGCCGCAACTCGAGAAAATCCAGGAGGTTCTCCCATCCAGGCGAGATGAGGCCCATTTCGCGGAGGCGTCTCGAGGCTAATCACACCTAACCTCTGGAACGTCCAAAGGGTCCTTCACACCCTTGCTGCAACTCAAGAAGTTCCCCGACATACCGGTCTCCACTCGAGAGGAAGCACGAGAGTCCCACCCACATCCAGAGGAACCCCGTTTCCGCCTCATAGCTCGAGAGGAGGGATCCTTTCCCTGTGGTCGGGAAAAATTTCCCCGCATTCCCGTCGCATCTCCAGAGGAGGCGCTCTCCACAGGAAAGGCGAGAGGAACTCCAGGGTCGTGCCACCATTTCCAGAGTCCCACAGATGTCTCAGTCCATTCCAGGGAAACCTGTTTTCCCTGCACTCCCTCGACTTTCTAGCCGAGGATCGACACACACCACGGTGGCACGTGGGACAGCCCTGTGGAAAGCCTCGTGGGAAAGCTCGTGGAAAGCCTCATGGAAAAGCCTCGAGGGAAAGCCACAGATCCCTTCACCTCGCGAAGGGAAGCGTGACACTGCTGCTACAGCTCGGGAGGAAAGCGCACGTGCATGCCCCCACTCGAGACGAGGACTGACTCCCCTGGGGAGACTCCAAAAGTACCCCAAGATCCATGTCAGCACTGGAGAGGAATCGTCTGGTTCTGGCACCGACTCCACACAAGGCCTTAGGGCCCGCATCGACGGGAGAGGAATCAGGAGAGGCCCCAGAGCAACTCGCATGGGACTGGCCTTTCCTGAGGCCACCAGAGTGGGTCCCTGAGGTCCCCGTTGTAAGACGAGATTACCTGCCCCAACTCGAGAAAATCCAGGAGGTTCTCCCCTCCAGGCGAGATGAGCCCCATTTCCACTGAGGCGTCTCGAGGCTAATCACACCTAAACTCTGGAACTTCCAAAGGGTCCTTCACACCCTTGCTGCAACTAAAGAAGTTCCCCGACATACCCGTCTCCACTCGAGAGGAAGCACGAGAGTCCGCCCACATCCAGAGGAGCCCCGTTTCCGCCTCCTAGCTCTAGAGGAGGGATCATTTCCCTGCGTGTTCGGGAAAGAATTCCCGGCGTTCCCGTCGCATCTCAAGTGGAGGCGCTCTCCACAGGAAAGGCGAGAGGAACTCCAGGGTCGTGCCACCTTTCCCTGAGTCCCCCAGATGTCTCAGTCCATTCCAGGGAAACCTGTTTTCCCTGCACTGCCTCGACATTCAAGGCGAGGATCGACTCACAACACGGTGGTACGTGGGATAGCCCTGTGGGAAAGCCTCGTGGGAAAGCCTCGAGGGAAAGCCACAGATCCCTTGATCCACGCAAAGGGAAGCATGACACTGCTGCTACAGCCCGGGAGGTAAATGCACGTGCATGCCCCACTCGAGACGGGGACTGACTCCCCTGGGGAGACTCCAGAAGTACCCCAAGATCCATGTCAGCACTGGAGAGGAATCCTCAGGTTCCGGCACTGACACCACACAAGGTCTTATGCCGGGGTCCAGCCCCGGTGGATCCAGGAAATTCGAAGGGTGGACGGCGTTGGCGTGGAAAGACTTGTTTATTTATTAATGTAAGATTAGATTAGGAAACTATAGTGTAGTAAGAAGATTAAGTGGAGTAAGAGGGCTGAATAGGTTGGTTTACGCGGAAGGCCAATAAAATTCCAGACAAGGAATTTGCACCACCTACGTTGGGCCACCGGCGCCCGCTTGAATATCTAAGGGTGCCTCGCCTTAAGCTCCCTTTCGTGCGGGTCTTAACAGCCAGGGCAAGTAAGTAGACCTGGCGAGCCTCCGCACTCCAGGTGGAGATTCAGCCTGAAGTTAAAGTAAAGAGCAGAGGGAAGGAAAGGTAGAGAAGAAGAAAGAGAGAGAAAGACACAGGGGGAGCCAGAGTCCCAAGAAACCAGGCTGAGAGACTAGTTCGAGAAGCTGGTCCGAGAAACTGGCCCCCGGCCCCTGGCCTCCTCCTTTATTGTTCAGAAGGCCTTTTATACTTTTGATAAAACATGGAGATCAATGGATAACACAAAATTATGTAGCGATCACAACCCAGATTCTTTCTGTACATCATTTTGTATACAAAAGGTCTCAGGTGATTTACATTATCTTCTGGCCAAGAGGCTTGTTAACACTTTTTGGCTCTCTTCCTTAATGAATGTTAATTTTGTTTCCCCTGAAGTGTTTTTCTTTAATCTGCATCTCCTTAAAGCATTAAAGTTACATCTCTATAGAACAAAGGTGCAGTGGGTTATAACAAAGAAGGTACTTAACTCAAAGATCTAATGTTGCTAATACCAGATCTACTACTTGTTTTTCTATATACCAACTATATCTAAAAATAAAGGATATGAAAATTTGGCAGCAAGCATTGACCCAAAAAACGAAACTTTTAATCAGTCCTATTCTAAAGATTTTGACTCCTCGGAAGCTCCTGCATTCCTAGGATGTTTTAAGCTTCCTGTGCCTCCTGCGGTCAGGAGGCCTCAAACAATCACAAGCGCAGCTGTACGAGTCCTACAGGCAGGCTAGAAAGCCATCAGAGGGTTTTTGGATTGAAACACTCTTTCAAATGCAGAAGAGTAACGCCCTGAATTGACTTTTTCCAGAAAAGGTCAGAAGAGTGAAAAAGCAGAGCACAAAACCCGGCAGATTTTTGTTGGGGTACATGCTTAAAAATTTCCAGAGGGGTCCCTGAAGTCTGAGCACGCCTTGCTTATGTCAGCTTCCTTCCTCATAACCTTGTCACGGCGGGCTTCCTCACACTGGCTCCCGGCAGTCTTAGGCCCGGCATCGACGGGAGAGGAATCCGAGAGGCCCCCGAGCAACTCGCATGCGGACTGGCCTTTTCTGAGGCCACCAGAGCGGGTCCCTGATCCGCGTCGTAAGTCGAGAGCCGGCGCTACTCGAGAAAATCCAGGAGGTTCTCCCCTCCAGGCGAGATGAGGCCCATTTCCGCTGAGGCGTCTCGAGGCTAATCACACCTACCTCTGGAACTTCCAAAGGGTCCTTCACACCCTTGCTGCAACTCAAGAAGTTCCCCGACATACCCGTCTCCACTCGAGAGGAGCACGAGAGTCCCGCCCTCATCCAGAGGAGCCCCGTTTCCGCCTCCTAGCTCGAGAGGAGGGATCCTTCCCCTGCGTGGTCGGGAAAGAATTCCGGCGTTTCCGTCGCATCTCAAGAGGAGGAGCTCTCCACAGGAAAGGCGAGAGGAACTCCAGGGTCGTGCCACCATTCCCAGAGTCCCCAGATGTCTCAATCCATTCCAGGGAAACCTGTTTTCCCTGCACTGCCTCGACTTTTTAAGCCGAGGATCGACTCACACCACGGTGGCACGTTGGACAGCCCTGTGGAAAGCCTCGAGGGAAAGCCACAGATCCATCGATCCAAGCGAAGGGAAGCGTTACACTGCTGCTAGAGCTGGGGAGGAAAGCGCATGTGCATGCCCCACTCGAGACGTGGACTGACTCCCCTGGGGAGACTCCAGAAGTACCACAAGATCCATGCCAGCCCTGGAGAGGAATCCTCAGGTTCAGGCACCGACTCCACACAAGCTCTTAGGCCCGGGATCGATGGAGAGGAATCCAGAGAGTCCCCGAGCAACTCGCATCGGGACTGGTCTGTCCTGAGGCCACCAGAGCGGGTTCCTGAGGTCCCTGTCGTAAGTCGAGAGCACCTGCCGCCACTCGAGAAAATCCAGGAGGTTCTCCCCTCCAGGTGAGATGAGGCCCATTTCTGCTGAGGCGTCTCGAGGCTAATCACACCTAACCTCAAGAATTTCCAAAGGCCCTTCACACGCTTGCTGCAACTCAAGAAGTTCCCCGACATACCCGTCTCCACTCGAGAGGAAGCACGAGAGTCCGCCACATCCAGAGGAGCCCCGTTTTCGCCTTTGCTCGAGGGGGATCCTTTCCCTGCGGTCGGGAAAGAATTCCGGCATTCCGTCGCATCTCAAGAGGAGGCGCTCTCCACAGGAAAGGCGAGAGGAACTCCAGGGTCGTGCCACCATTCCAGAGTCCCCCAGATGTCTCAGTCCGTTCCAGGGAAACCTGTTTTCCTGCACTGCCTCGACTTTCAAGCCGAGGATCGACTCACACCACGTGGCACGTGGGACAGCCCTGAGGGAAAGCCTAGTGGGAAAGCCACAGATCCCTTGATCCACGCGAAGGGAAGGTGACACTGCTGCTACAGCTCGGGAGGAAGCGCACGTGCATGCCCTACTCGAGACGAGGACTGACTCCCCTGGGAAGACTCAGGAAGCCCAAGATCCATGTCAGCACTGGAGAGGATCCTCAGTTCCGGCACCGACTCCACTCAAGGTCTATGCCGGGGTCCAGCCCCGGTGGATCCAGGGAATTGAAGGGTGGACGGCGGCGTGGAAAGTCTTGTTTATTTATTAATGTAAGATTAGATTAGGAAACTATAGTGTAGTAAGAAGATTAAGTGGAGGAAGAGGCTGAATAGCTTGAAT
>NW_017190380.1:0-11318 GCF_001704415.2 Capra hircus | reverse complement strand
ATCCCGAGAGGCCTCCGAGCAACTCGGCATGGGATTCCCCTCCCGAGATGCGGCGCCTAAGATCTTGTGTGGAGTGTGGCCGTAACCTGAGGATTTCTCTCCAGTGCTGACATGGACCTCGGGTACTTCTGGAGTCTCCCCAGGGGAGTCAGTCCTCGTCTCGAGTGGGGCATGCACGTGCGCTTTCCTCCGAGCTGTAGCAGAAGTGTCATGCTTCCTTTCGCTTGGATCAAGGGATCTGTGGCTTCCCTCGAGGCTTTCCCACGAGGCTTTCCCACAGGGCTGTCCCACGTGCCACCGTGTGTGAGTCGTCCTCGGCTTGAAAGTCGAGGCAGTGCAGGGAAAACAGGTTTCCCTGGAATGGACTGAGACATCTGGGGGACTCTGGGAATGGGCACGACCCTGGAGTTCCTCTCGCCTTTCCTATGGAGAACACCTCCTCTTTTAGATGCGACATGGCCGGGGAATTCTTTCCCGAACACGCAGGGAAAGGATCCCTCTCTGAGCTAGGAGGCGGAAACGGGCTCCTCTGGATGTGGGAGGAACTCTCGTGCTTCCTTTCCAGTGGAGACGGGTATGTCGGGGAACGTCTTGAGTTGCAGCAAGGGTGTGAAGGACCCTTGGAAGTTCCAGATGTTAGGTGTTATTAGGCTCGAGACGCCTCAGCGGAAATGGGCCTCATCTCGCCTGGAAGGGAGAACCTCCTGGATTTTCTCGAGTTGCAGCAGGTGCTCTCGACTTACGACGGGGACCTCAGGGACCCGCTCTGGTGGCCTCAGGAAAGGCCAGTCCCATGCGAGTTGCTGCGGGCCTCTCAGGATTCCTCTCCCGTCGATGCCGGGGCCTAAAATCTTGTGTGGAGTCAGTGCCGGAACCTGAGGATTCCTCTCCAGTGCTGACATGGATCTTGGGGTACTTCTGGAGTCTCCCCAGGGGAGTCAGTCCTCGTCTCGAGTCAGGGCATGCACGGGCGCTTTCCTCCCGAACAGTAGCAGCAGTGTCATGCTTCCTTCGCATGGATCAAGGGATCTGTGGCTTACCCTCGAGGCTTTCCCACGACGCTTTCCCACAGGGCTGTCCACGTGCCACCGTGGTGTGACTCGATCCTCGGCTTGAAAGTCGAGGTGGTGCAGGAAAACAGGTTTCCCTGGAATGGACTGAGACATCTGGGGACGCTGGGAATGGTGGCACGACCCTGGGAGTTCCTCTCGCCTTTCCTGTCGAGAGGGCGTCCACTTGAGATGCGACGGGAACACGGGGAATTCTTTCCCTACCACGCAGGAAACGGATCCCTACTCTCGAGGTATGAGGCGGAAACGGGGATCCTCTGGATGTGGCCGGGACTCTCGTGCTTCCTCTCGAGTGGAGACGGGTATGTCGGGGAACTTCTTGAGTTGCAGCAAGGGTTGAAGGACCCTTTGGAATTTCCCGATGTTAGATGTGATTAGCCTCGAGAGGCCTCAGCGGAAATGGGCCTCATCTCGCCTGGAGGGGAGAAACTCCTGGGATTTTCTCGAGTTGGGGCAGGTGTTCTCGACTTTACGACGCGGACCTCAGGGACCCGCTCTGGTGGCCTCAGGAAAGGCCAGTCCCCATGCGTGTTGCTCGGGGGCCTCTCGGTATTCCTCTCCCGTCGATGCCGGGGAATAAGACCTTGTGTGGAGTCGGTGCCGGAACCTGAGGATTCCTCTCCAGTGCTGACATGGAATCTTGGGGTACTCCTGTAGTCTCCCCAGGGGAGTCAGTCCTCATCTCTATTGGGGCCATGCATGTGCGCTTCCTCCCTAGCTGTAGCAGCAGTGTTGGCGCTTCCCTTCGCGTGGATCAAGGGATCTGTGGCTTTCCCTCGAGGCTTTCCCAGGAGGATTTCCATGAGGCTTTCCCACATGGCTGTCCCACGTGCCACCTTTGTGTGAGTCGATCCTCGCCTTGAAAGTCGAAGCAGTGCAGGGAAAACAGTTTTCCCTGGAATGGACTGAGATATCTGGGGACTCTGGGAATGGTGGCACGACCCTGGAGTTCCTCTCGCCTTTCCTGTGAAGAGCTCCTTCTCTTGAGATGCGACGGGAACACCGGGAATTCTTTCCCGACCACGCAGGGAAAGGATCCTCCTCTCGAGCTAGGAGGCAGAAACGGGGCTCCTCTGGATGTGGGCGGGACTCTCGTGCTTCCTCTCGAGTGGAGACGGGTATGTCAGGGAACTTCTTGAGTTGCAGCAAGGGTGTGAAGGACCCTTTCGAAGTTCCAGAGGTTAGATATGATTACCCTCAAGACGCCTGTCCGGAAATGGGCCTTATCTCGCCTGGAGGGGAGAGCCTCCTGGATTTTCTCGAGTTGCGGCAGGTGCTCTCGACTTACGTCGGGAACCTCGGGGACCCGCACTGGTGGCCTCGGGAAAGGCCAGTCCCATGCGAGTTGCTCGGGAGCCTCTCGGGGTTCCTCTCCCGTCGATGCCGGGCCTAAGACCTCGAGTGGAGTCGGTGACGGAACCTGAGGATTCCTCTCCAGTGATGACATGGATTTTGGGGTTCTTCTGGAGTCTCCCCAGGGGAGTCAGTCCTCGTCTCGGGTGGGGGCATGAAAGTGTGCTTTCCTCCCGAGCTGTAGCAGCAGTGTCGCGCTTCCCTTCGCGTGGATCAAGTGATCTGTGGCTTTTCCTCGAGGCTTTCCCACGAGGCTTTCCCACGAGGCTTTCCCACAGGGCTGTACCAAGTGCCACCGTGGTGTGACTCGATCCTCGGCTTGAAAGTCGAGGCAGAGCAGGGAAAACAGGTTTCCCTGGAATGGACTGAGACATCTGGGGGACTCTGGGAATGGTGGCACGACCCTGGAGTTCCTCTCGCCTTTTCCTGTCGAGAGCGCCTCTACTTGAGATGCGACGGGAACGCGGGGAATTCTTTCCCCACCACGCAGGGAAAGGATCCCTCCTCTCGAGCTAGGAGGCGGAAACGGGGCTCCTCTGGATGTGGGCGGGACTCTCGTGCTTCCTCTCCAGTGGAGCCGGGTATGTCGGGGAACTTCTTGAGTTGCAGCAAGGGTGTGAAGGACCCTTTGAAATTTCCAGATGTTAGATGTGATTAGCCTCGAGACGCCTCAGCGGAAATGGGCCTCATCTCGCCGGGAGGGGAGAAACTCCTGGATTTTCTCGAGTTGCAGCAGGTGCTCTCGATTTACGACAGGAACCTCAGGGACCCGCTTTGGTGGCCTCAGGAAAGGCCAGACCCCATGCGAGTTGCTCGGGGGCCTCTCGGTATTCCTCTCCCGTCGATGCCGGGGAATAAGACCTTGTGCGGAGTCGGTGCCGGAACCTGAGGATTCCTCTCCAGTGCTGACATGGATGTTGGGGAACTTCTGGAGTCTCCCCAGGTGAGTCAGTCATCGACTCTAGTGGGGACATGAACTGGCGCTTTCCTCCCGAGCTGTAGCAGCAGTGTCACGCTTCCCTTCGCGTGCATCAAGGGATATGTGGCTTTCCCTCGAGGCTTTCCCACGAGGTTTTCCCACAAGGCTTTCCCACAGGGCAGTCCCACGTGCCACCGTGATGTGAGTGGATCCTCGGCTTCAAAGTCGAGGCAGTGCAGGGAAAACAGGTTTCCCTGGAATGGAGTGAGACATCTGGGGGACGCTGGGAATGGTGGCACGACCCTGGAGTTCCTCTCGCCTTTCCTGTGGAGAGCTCCTCCTCTTGAGATGCGACGGGAAGGCGGGGAATTCTTTCCCCACCACGCAGGGAAAGGATCCCTCCTCTCGAGCTAGGAGTCGGAAACGGGTCTCCTCTGGATGTGGGCGGGACTCTCGTGCTTCCTCTCGAGTGGAGACGGGTATGTCGCGAACTTCTTGAGTTGCAGCAAGGGTGTGAAGGACCCTTTGGAAGTTCCAGATGTTAGATGTGATTAGCATCCAGACGCCTCAGCGGAAATGGGCCTCATCTCGCCTGGAGGGTAGAACCTCCTGCATTTTCTCGAGTTGCGGCAGGTGCTCTCGACTTCCGACGGGGACCTCAGGGACCCGCTCTGGTGGCCTCAGGAAAGGCCAGTCCGCATGCGAGTTGCTAGGGGGCCTCTCGGGATTCCTCTCCCGGTGATGCCGGGGCCTAAGATCTTGTGTGGAGTCGGTGCCGGAACCTGAGGATTCCTCTCCAGTGATGACATGGATCTTGGGGTACTTCTGGAGTCTCCCCAGGTGAGTCAGTCCTCATCTCGAGTGAGGGCATGGACGTGCGCTTTCCTCCCGATCTGTAGCAGCAGTGTCACGCTTCCCTTCGCGTGCCTCAAGGGATCTGTGGCTTTCTCTCGAGGCTTTCCCAGGAGGCTTTCCCATGAGGCTTTCCCACAGGGCTGTCCCAGGTGCCACCGTTGTGTGAGTGGATCCTCGGCTTGATAGTCGTGGCAGTGCAGGGAAAACAGTTTTCCCAGGAATGGACTGAGACATCGGGGGTACTCTGGGAATGGTGGCACGACCCTGGAGTTCCTCTCGCCTTTCCTGTGGAGAGCCACACCTCTTGAGATGCGACGGGAACACCGGAATTTCTTTCCCGACCAGGGAGGGAAAGGATCCTTCCTCTCGAGCTAGGAAGCAGAAACGGGGCTCCTCTGGATGTGGGCGGGACTCTCGTGCTTCCTCTCGAGTGGAGACGGGTATGTCAGGGAACTTCTTGAGTTGCAGCAAGGGTATGAAGGACCCTTTGGAAGTTCCAGAGGTTAGATGTGATTAACCTCAAGACGCCTCAGCGGAAATGGGCCTCACCTCGCCTGGAGGGGAGAGCCTCCTGGATTTTCTCGAGTGGCGGCAGGTGCTCTCGACTTACGACAGTGACCTCAGGGACCCGCTCTGGTGGCCTCAGGAATGGCCAGACCCCATGCGAGTTGCTCTGGGGCCTCTCGGGATTCCTCTCCCGTCGATGCCGGGGAATAAGACCTTGTGTGGAGTCGGTGCCGGAACCTGAGGATTCCTCTCCAGTGCTGACATGGATCTTGGGGTACTCCTGTAGTCTCCCCAGGGGAGTCAGTCCTCATCTCTATTGGGGCCATGCACGTGCGCTTTCCTCCCTAGCTGTAGCAGCAGTGTTGCGCTTCCCTTCGCGTGTATCAAGGGATCTGTGGCTTTCCCTCGAGGCTTTCCCAGGAGGATTTCCATGAGGCTTTCCCACAGGGCTGTCCCACGTGCCACCTTTGTGTGAGTCGATCCTCGCCTTGAAAGTCGAGGCAGTGCAGGGAAAACAGTTTTCCCTGGAATGGACTGAGATATCTGGGGGACTCTGGGAATGGTGGCACGACACTGGAGTTCCTCTCGCCTTTCCTGTGAAGAGCGCCTTCTCTTGAGACGCGACGGGAACACCGGGAATTCTTTCCCGACCACCCAGGGAAAGGATCCCTCCTCTCGAGCTAGGAGGCAGAAACGGGGCTCCTCTGGATGTGGGCGGGACTCTCGCGCTTCCTCTCGAGTGGAGACGGGTATGTCAGGGAACTTCTTGAGTTGCAGCAAGGGTGTGAAGGACTCTTTCGAAGTTCCAGAGGATAGATATGATTACCCTCAAGACGCCTGAGCGGAAATGGGCCTTATCTCGCCTGGAGGGGAGAGCCTCCTGGATTTTCTCGAGTGGCGGCAGGTGCTCTCAACTTACGACGGGAACCTCGGGGACCCGATCTGGTTGCCTCAGGAAAGGCCAGTCCCCATGCGACTTGCTCGGGGGCCTTCGGGTTTCCTCTCCCGTTGATGCTGGCGCCTAAGACCTTGTGTGGAGTCAGTGCCGGAACCTGAGGATTCCTCTCCAGTGCTGACATGTATCTTGGGGTAATTCTGGAGTCTCCCCAGGGGAGTCAGTCCTCGTCTCGAGTGGGGGCATGCACGTGCGCTTTCCTCTCGAGCTGTAGCAGCAGTGTCACGCTTCCCTTCGCTTGGATCAAGGGATCTGTGGCTTTCCCTCGAGTCTTTCCCACAGGGCTGTCCCACGTGCCACCATATTGTGAGTCGATCCTTGGCTTGAAAGTCGAGGCAGTGCAGGGAAAACAGGTTTCCCTGGAGTGGAATGAGACACCTGGGGGACTCTGGGAATGGTGGCACGACCCTGGAGTTCCTCTCGCCTTTCATGTGGAGAGCGCCTCCTCTTGAGATGCTACGGGAACGCCGGGAATTCTTTCCCGAACACGCAGGGAAAGGATCCCTCCTCTCGAACTAGGAGGCGGAAACGGGGCTCCTCTGGATGTGAGCGGGACTCTCGTGCTTCCTCTCGAGTGGAGACGGGTATGTTGGGGAAGTTTTTGAGTTGCAGCCAGGGTCTGAAGGACCCTTTGGATGTTCCAGATGTTAGATGTGATTAGCCTTGTGACACCTCAGCGGAAATGGGCCTCATCTGGCCTGGAGGGGAGAACCTCCTGGATTTTCTCGAGTTGCAGCAGGTGCTCTCGACTTACGACGGGGACCTCAGGGACCCGCTCTGGTGGCCTCAGGAAAGGCCAGTCCCCATGCGAGTTTCTCGGGGGCCTCTCGGGATTCCTCTCCCTTCGATGTCGGGGCCTAAGACCTTGTGTGCAGTCGGTGCCGGAACCTGAGGATTCCTTTCCAGTGCTGACATGGATCTTGGGGTACCTCTGGAGTCTCCCCAGGGGATTCAGGCCTCGTCTCGAGTGGGGGCATGAGTGTGCCCTTTCCTCCCATGCTGTAGCAGCAGTGTCATGCTTCTGCTTGCGTGGACCAAGGGATCTGTGACTTTCCCTCGAGTCTTTCCCTCGAGGCTCTCCCACAGGGCTGTCCCACGTGTCTCGGTGGTGTGAGTCGATCCTCGGCGTGAAAGCCGAGGCAGTGCAGGGAAAACAGGTTCCTGTGGAATGGACTGAGACATCTGGGGGAGTCTTGGAATGGTGGCACGACCCTGCAGTTCCTCTCCCCTTTCCTTTGGAGAGCACCTCCTCTTGAGATGCGATGGGAATGCCGGGAATTCTTTCCCGACCATGTAGGGAAAGGATCCCTCATCTCGAGCTACGAGCCGGAAACGGAGCTCCTCTGGATGTGGCCGGGACCCTCGTGTTTCCTCTTGAGTGGAGACAGGTATGTCGGGGAACTTCTTGAGTTACAGCATGACTGTGAAAGACTCTTTTGAAGTTCCAGAGTTCACGTGTGATTAGCCTCGAGACACCTCAGTGGAAACGGGCCTCATCTCGCCTGCAGGGGAGAACCTCCTGGATTTTCTCGAGTTGCGGCAGGTGCTCTCGACTTACGACGGGGACCTCAGGGACCCGCTCTAGTGGCCTCAGGAAGGGCCAGGAGCCATGCGAGTTCCTCGGGGGCCTCTCAGGATTCCTCTCCCTTTGATGCCGGGGCCTAAGACCTTGTGTGGAGTCGGTGCCGGAACCGGAGGATTCCTCTCCAGTGTGGACATGGATCTTGGGGTACTTCTGGAGTCTCCCCAAGGTAGTTAGTCATCGTCTTGTGTGGGGGCATGAACGTGCGCTTTCCTCCCGAGCTGTAGCAGCAGTGTCACGCTTCCCTTTGCATGGATCAAGGGATCTGTGGCTTTCCCTCGTGGCTTTCCCACGAGGCTTTCCCACAGGGCTGTTTCATGTGCCATCGTGGTGTGAGTCGATCTTCGGCTAGAAATTCGAGGCTGTGCAGGGAAATCAGGTTTCCCTGAAATGGACTGAGACATCTGGGGGACTCTGGGAATGGTGGCACGACCCTGGAGTTCCTCTCGCCTTTCCTGTGGAGAGCGCCTCCTCTTGAGATGCGCCAGGAACGCCAGGAATTCTTTCCTGTCTACGCAGGGAAAGGATCCCTCCTCTCGAGCTAGGAGGCGGAAACGGGGCTCCTCTGGATGTGGGCGGGTCTCTGGTGCTTCCTCTCGTGTGGAGACGGGTATGTCGGGGAACTTCTTGAGTTGCAGCAAGGGTGTGATGGACCCTTTGGAAGTTCCAGAGGTTAGGTGTGATTAGACTCGAGACGCCTCAGCGGAAATGGGCCTCATCTCGCCTGCATGGGAGAACCTCCTGGATTTTCTCGAGTTTCAGCAGGTGCTCTCCAGTTACGACCGGGACTTATGTAACCCGCTCTGGTCCACTCAGGAAATGCCAGTCTACTTGCGAGTTGCTAAGGGGCCTCTCCGGGATTCCTCTCCGGTCGATGACGGGGCCTAAGACCTTGTTTGGAGTCGGTGCCCGAACCTGAGGTTTCCTCTCCAGTGCTAACATGGATCTTGGGGTACTACTGGAGTCTCCACAGGGGAGTCATCTTCGTCTCCAGTGGGGGCATGCACGTGCGCTTTTCTCCCGAGCATTAGGAGCAGAGTCAATTTTCCCGTTGGGTTGATCAAGGGGTTTCTTGTTTTCCCTCGAGGCTTTCCCACGAGGCTTTCCCACAGGGCTGTCCCACGTGCCACCATCGTGTGTGTCGGTCCTCCCCGTGAACGTCGAGGCAGTGCAGGGTAAACAAGTTCCTCTGGAAAGGACTGAGACATCTGGGGGACTCTTGGAATGGTGGAACGACCCTGGAGTTCCTCTCACCTTTCTTGTGGAGCGTGCCTCCTCTTGAGATGCGACAGGTACGACAGGAATTCTTTCCCGGCCAATCAGGGAAAGGATCCCTCACATTGAGCTAGGAGGGGGAATTGGGGCTCCTCTGGATGTGGGTGGTACCCTGGTGATTCCTATGGAGTGGCGACGGGTCTCTCGTGGAACTTCTTGAGTTGCAGCTATGGTGTGAAGGACCCTTTGGAAGTTCCAGAGGTTAGGTGTGATTAGCCTCGAGACGTCTCAATGGAAATGGGCTTCATCTCGCCTGAAGGGGAGAATCTCCTTCATTTTCTCGAGTTGTGGCAGGTGCTCTCGACTTACGACGGGGACCTCAGGGACCCATTCTGTTGGCCTTAGGAAAGACCAGTTCCCATGTGAGTTGCTAGAGGGCCTCTCGGGATTCCTCACCGGTAGATGCCGGGGCCCAAGACCTTGTGTGGAGTGGGGGCCAGAACCTGAGTATTCCTCTCCAGTGCTGACATGTTTTTGGGATACTTCTGAAGTCTCCCAAGGGGAATCAGTCCTCGTCTCGAGTGGGGGGCATGCGCATGCCCCTTCCTCCCGAGCTGTAGCAGCAGTGTCATGCTTCCCGTCGCGTGGATCAATGGATCTGTGGCTTTTCCTCTAGGCTTTTCCTAGAGGCTTTCCCACGAGGCTTTCCCACAGGGCTGTCCCCCGTGCCACCGTGGTGTGAGGCGATCCTCGGCATGAAAGTTTAGGCACTCTGTAAAAACAAGATCCTCTGGAATGGACTGAGACATCTGGGGACGCTTGAAATGGTGTCACGACCATGGAGTTCCTCTCTCCCTTCCTGTGGAGAGCGCCTCCACCTGAGATGCGACGGGAATGCCGGAAGTTCTTTCCCGACCAAGCAGGGAAAGGATCCCTCATCTCTAGCTAGGAGGTTGAAACGGGGCTACTCTGGATGTGGGCAGGACCCTCGTGTTTCCTCTCGAGTGGAGATGGGAATGTCGGGGAACTTCTTGAGTTGCAGCAAGGGTGTGAAGGACCCTTTGGAAGTTCCAGAGATTAGATGTAATTAGCCTCGAGACACCTCATTGGAAATGGGGCCTCATCTCGCCTGGAGGGGAGAACCTCCTGGATTTTCTCGAGTTGCGGCAGGTGCTCCCGACTTACGACGGGGACGTCAGGGACCCGCTCTGGTGGCTTCATCTAAGGCCAGTCCCCATGCCAGATGCTGGGGGGCTTTTCTTGATAACTCTCCTGTTGATGCCCGGGCCGAACAACTTGTGTGGTTCGGGGCCGGAACCTGAGGTTTCCTCTGCAGTGCTGACATGGATATTGGGGTTCTTCTGGAGTCTCCCCTGGAGAGTCAATCCTCCTCTCAAGTGAGGGCACGCACCGTGTGCTTTCCTCCCGAGCTGTAGCAGCAGGGTCACGCTTCCGTCGTGTGGATCAAGGGATCTGTGGCTTTCCCTGGAGGCTTTCCCACGAGGCTTTCTCACAGGGCTGTCCCACGTGCCACCGTGGTGTGAGTCGATCCTCGGCTTGAAAGTCGCGGCAATCGAGGGAAAACAGATTTCCCTGGAATGGACTTAGACATCTGCGAGACTCTCGGAATGGTGGCAGACCCGGGAGTTCCTCTCGCCTTCCAGTGGAGAGCGCCTCCTCTTGAGATGCGACGGGAATGCCGGGAATTCTTTCCCGACCACGCAGGGAAAGGATCCCTCCTCTCGAGCTAGGAGGCGGAAACGGGGCTCCTCTGGATGTGGGCGGGCTCTCGTGCTTACTCTGGAGTAGAGACGGGAATGTCGGGGAACTTCTTGAGTTGCAGCAAGGGTGTGAAGGACCCTTTGGAAGTTCCAGAGGTTAGGTGTGATTAGCCTCGAGACGCCTCAGCGGAAATGGGCCTCATCTCGCCTGGAGGGGACAACCTCCTGGATTGTTTCTAGTTGCGGCAGGTCCTCTCGTCTTACGACGGAGACCTCAGGGACCCGCTCTGGTGGCCTCAGGAAAGGCCAGTCCCCATGCGAGTTGCTCGGGGCCTCTCGGGATTTCTCTGCCGTTCATGCCGGGGCTTAAGACCTTGTGTGGAGTCGGAGGCGGAACGTGAGGATTACTCTCCAGTGCTGACATGGATCTTGGGGTACCTCCGGAGTCTCCCCAGGGGAGTCAGTCCTCGTCTCAAGTAGGGCATGCACGTGTGCTTTCCTCCCGAATTGCAGCAGCAGTGTCACGCTTCCCTTCCCGAGGATCAAGGGATCAGTGGCTTTCCCTCGGGCTTTCCCATGAGGCTTTCACACGAGGCTTTCCCACAGGGCTGTCCCACGTGTCACCGTGGTGTGAGTCGATCCTCGGCTTGAAAGTTGAGGCAGTGCAGGGAAAACAGGTTTCCCTGGAATGGACTGAGATATCTGGGGCACTCTGGGAATGGTGGCACCACCCTGGAGTTCCTATCGCCTTTCCTGTGGAGAGCGCCTCTTTTGAGATGCGACGGGAACGCCGGGAATTCTTTCCCGACCACGCAGGGAACGGATCCCTTCTCTCGAGCTAGGAGCGGAAACGGGGCTCCTCTGGATGTGGGGGACTCTCGTGCTTCCTCTCGAGTGGAGATGGGTTATATCGGGAACTTCTTTAATTGCAGCAAGGGTGTGAAGGACCCTTTGGAAGTTCAGAGGTTATGTGTGATTAGCCTCGAGACGCCTCAGCGGAAATGGGCCTCATCACGCCTGGAGGGGAGAACCTCCTGGATTTTCTCGAGTTGCGGCAGGTGCTCTCGACTTATGAGGGACCTCAGGGACCCGCTCTGGTGGCCTCAGGCAAGGCCAGTCCCCAGCGAATTGGTCGCATCTC
>NW_017190379.1:0-11318 GCF_001704415.2 Capra hircus | reverse complement strand
TGCGCCTCGCCTTATAGCTCCCTTTCGTGCGGGTCTTAACAGCCAGGGGCAAGTAAGTAGACCTGGCGAGCCTCCGCACTCCCAGGTGGAGATTCAGCCTGAAGTTAAAGTAAAGAGCAGAGGGAGAAGGAAAGGTAGAGAAGAAGAAAGAGAGAGAAAGGACAAGGGGGAGAGAGTCCAAGAAACCAGGCTGAGAGACTAGTTCGAGAAGCTGGTCGCGAGAAATTGGCCCCGGCCCCTGGCCTCCTCCTTTATTGTTCAGAAGGCCTTTTACTTTGATAAAACATGGAGATCAATGGATAACACAAAATTATGTAGTGTTTCGCGAACCCCAGATTCTTTCTGTATATCATTTTGTATACAAAAGGTCTCAGGTGATTTACATTATCTTTTGGCCAAGAGGCTTGTTAACACTTTTTGGCTCTCTTCCTTAATGAATGTTAATTTTGTTTCCCCTGAAGTGTTTTTCTTTAATCTGCATCTCCTTATCTCTTAAAGCATTAAAGTTACATCTCTATAGAACAAAGGTGCAGTGGGTTATAACAAAGAAGGTACTTAACTCAAAGATCTAATGTTGCTAATACCAGGTCTACTACTTGTTTTTCTATATACCAACTATATCTAAAAACAAAGGATATGAAAATTTGGCAGCAAGCATTGACCCAAAAAACGAAACTTTTAATCAGTCCTATTCTAAAGATTTTGACTCCTCGGAAGCTCCTGCATTCCTAGGATGTTTTAAGCTTCCTGTGCCTCCTGCGGTCAGGAGGCCTCAAACAATCACAAGCGCAGCTGTACGAGTCCTACAGGCAGGCTAGAAAGCCATCAGAGGGTTTTTGGATTGAAACACTCTTTCAAATGCAGAAGAGTAACGCCCTGAATTGACTTTTTCCAGAAAAGGTCAGAAGAGTGAAAAAGCAGAGCACAAAACCCAGCAGATTTTTGTTGGGGTACAT
The DNA here is from genome assembly GCF_001704415.2 of Capra hircus. Taxonomy (NCBI): domain Eukaryota; kingdom Metazoa; phylum Chordata; class Mammalia; order Artiodactyla; family Bovidae; genus Capra; species Capra hircus. The sequence continues at coordinate 10,362 of NW_017190379.1, read as the reverse complement.
GCTTAAAAATTTCCAGAGGGGTCCATGAAGTCTGAGCACGCGTTGCGTATGTCAGCTTCCTTCCTCATAACCTTGTCACGGGCGGGCTTCCTCACACTGGCTCCCGGCAGTCTTAGGCCCGGCATCGACGGGAGAGGAATCCCGAGAGGCCCCCGAGCAACTCGCATGCGGACTGGCCTTTCCTGAGGCCACCAGAGCGGGTACCTGAGGTCCCCGTCGTAAGTCGAGAGCACCTGCCGCAACTCGAGAAAATCCAGGAGGTTCTCCCCTCCAGGCGAGATGAGGCCCTTTTCCGCTGAGGCGTCTCGAGGCTAATCACACCTAACCTCTGGAACTTCCAAAGGGTCCTTCACACCCTTGCTGCAACTCAAGAAGTTCCCCGACATACACGTCTCCACTAGAGAGGAAGCACGAGAGTCCCGCCCACATCCAGAGGAGCCCCGTTTCCGCCTCCTAGCTCGAGAGGAGGGTTCCTTTCCCTGCGTGTTCGGGAAAGAATTCCTGGCCTTCCATCGCAGCTCAAGAGGGGTATCTCCACAGGAAAGCGAGAGGAACTCCAGGGTCGTCCACATTCCCAGAGTCCCCAGATGTCTCAGTACATTCCGGGAAACCTGTTTTCCCTGCATTGCCTCGACTTTCAAGCCGAGGATCGACTCACACCACGGTGGCACGTGGGACAGCCCTGTGGTAAGCCTCGTGGAAAGCCTCGTGGGAAAGCCTCGGGGGAAAGCAAAGATCCTTGATCGACGAGAAGGAAAGCGCGACACTGCTGCTACAGATCGGGATGAAAGCGCACGTGCATGCCCCCACTCGAGACGAGGACTGACTCCCCTGGGGAGACTCAGAAGTTCCCAAGATCCATGTCACCACTGGAGAGGAATCCTCAGGTTCCGAACAGAAACCGCACAAGTCTTAGGCCGCAGCATAACGGGAGAGGAATTCCGAGAGGCCCCCAAGCAACTCGTATGGTGACTGGCCTTTCCTGAGGCCACCAGAGCGGGTCCCTGAGGGCCCCGTCGTAAGTCGAGAGCATCTGCCGCAACTCGAGAAAATCCAGGAGGTTCTCCCATCCAGGCGAGATGAGGCCATTTCCGGCGGAGGCGTCTCGAGGCTAATCACACCTAACCTCTGGAACTTCCAAAGGGTCCTTCACACCCTTGCTGCAACTCAAGAAGTTCCCCGACATACCTGTCTCCATTGAGAGGAAGCACGAGAGTCCCGCCCACATCCAGAGGAGCCCCGTTTCCGCCTCCTAGCCTCGAGAGGAAGGGTTCCTTTCCCTGCGTGTTCGGGAAAGAATTCATCGGCCTTCCCATCGCAGCTCAAGAGGGGACGCTCTCCACAGGAAAGGCGAGAGGAACTCCCAGGGTCGTGCCACCATTCCCAGAGTCCCCCAGATGTCTCAGACCACTCCAGGGAAACCGTGTTTTCCATGCACTGCCTCGACTTTCAAGCCGAGGATCGACTCAACACCACGGTGGCACGTTGGACAGCCCTGTGGGAAAGCCTCGTGGGAAAGCCTCTTGGGAAAGCCTCGAGGGAAAGCCAAAGATCCCTTGATCGACGGAAGGAAAGCGCGACACTGCTGCTACAGATCGGGATGAAAGCGCACGGTGCAATGCCCCCACTCGAGACGAGGACTGACTCCCCTGGGGAGACTCAGAAGTCCCCGAAGATCCATGTCGGCCACTGGAGAGGAATCCTCAGGTTCCGGCACTGACTCCACACAAGGTCTTAGGCCCCAGCATCGACGGGAGAGGAATCGCGAGAGGCCCCCGAGCAACTCGCATGGGGACTGGCCTTTCCTGAGGCGACTGAGCGGGTCCCTGAAGTTCATTCGTAAGTCGAGAGCACCTGCCCGCAACTCGAGAAAATCCAGGAGGTTCTCCCATCCAGGCGAGATGAGGCCCATTTTCGCGGAGGCGTCTCGAGGCTAATCACACCTAACCTCTGGAACGTCCAAAGGGTCCTTCACACCCTTGCTGCAACTCAAGAAGTTCCCCGACATACCCGTCTCCACTCGAGGGAAGCACTGAGGCCCGCCCACATTCAGAGGAGCCCCGTTTCCACCTCCTAGCTCGAGAGGGGGGATCCTTTCCCTGCGTGGTCGGTCAAGAATTCCCGGCGTTCCCTTCCCATCTCAAGAGGAGGCGCTCTCCACAGGAAAGGCGAGAGGAACTCCAGGGTCGTGCCACCATTCCCAGAGACAACCAGATGTCTCCGTCCATTCCAGGGAAACCTGTTTTCCCTGCACTGCCTCGACTTTCAAGCCGAGGATCGACTCACACCACGGTGGCACGTGAGACAGCCCTGTGGGAAAGCCTCGTGGGAAAGCCTCGTGGGAAAGCCTCGAGGGAAAGCCACAGATCCCTTGATCCACGCGAAGGGAAGCGTGACACTGCTGCTACAGCTCTGAAGGAAAGCGCTCGTGCATGTCCCCACTCGAGACGAGGACTGACTCCCCAGGGGAGACTCCAGAAGTTTCCCAAGATCCATGTCAGCACTGGAGAGGAATCCTCAGGTTATGGCACTGACTCCACACAAGGTCTTAGGCCCAGCATCGACGGGAGAGGAATCCCGAGCGGCCCCCGAGTAACTCGCGTGGGGACTGGCCTTTCCTGAGGCCAACATAGCGGGTCCCTGAGGTCCCCGTCGTAAGTCCAGAGCACCTGCCACAACTCGAGAAAATCCAGGAGGTTCTCCCCTCCAGGCGAGATGAGGCCCATTTCAGCTGAGGCTTCTCGAGGCTAATAAAACCTAACGTCTGGAATTTCCAAAAGGTCCTTCAAACCCTTGCTGCAACTTAAGAAGTTCCCCGAAACACCTGTCTCCACTCGAGAGGAAGCACCAGAGTCCCGTCCACATCCAGAGGAACCCCGTTTCCGCCTCTTAGCTCGCGAGGAGGGATCCTTTCCCTGCGTGGTCAGGAAAGAATTCCCGGTGTTCCCATAGCATCTCAAGACGAGGCCCTCTCCACAGGAAAGGCGAGAGGAACTCCAGGGTTGTGCCACAAATCCGAGAGTCCCCCAGATGTCTCAGTCCATTCCAGGGAAACCTGTATTCCCTGCACTGACTCAACTTTCAAGCCGAGGATCGACTCACACCACGTTGGCACGTGGGACAGCCCTGTGGAAAAGCCTCGTGGGAAAGCCTTGTGGAAAAGCCTCGAGGAAAAGCCACTGATTCCTTGATCCACTCCACGGGAAGCATGACACCGCTGCCCCATCTCGGGAGGAAAGCGCACGTGCATGCCCCCACTCGAGACGAGGGCTGACTCCCCTAGGGAGACTCCAGAAGTACCCCAAGATCCATGTCAGCACTGGAGAGGAATCCTCAGGTTCCGGCACCGACTCCACACAAGGTCTTAGGCCCCGGCATCGACGGAAGCGGAGGCCCTAGAGGTCCCCGAATTACTCGCATGGGGGCAGGCCTTTCCTGAGGCCACCAGAGCGGGTCCCTGAGGTCCCCATCGTAAGTCGAGAATAGCTGCCCCAACACGAGAAAATCCAGGACGTTCTCCCCTCCAGGCGAGATGACGCCCATTCCGCTGAGGCGTCTCGAGGCTTATCACACCTAAACTCTGGAACCTACAAATGGTCCTTCACACCATTGTTGCAACTCAACAAGTTCCCCGACATACCCGTCTCCACTCGAGAGGAAGCACGAGAGTCCCGCCCACATCTAGAGGAGCCCCGTTTCCACCTCCTAGCTCGAGAGGAGGGATCCTTTCCCTGCGTGGTCGGGAAAGAATTCCCCGGTGTTCCCGTTGCATCTCGAAGAGGAGGCGCTCTCCACAGGAAAGGCGATGAGGAACTCCAGGGTCTTGCCACCATTCCCAGAGTCCCCCAGATGTCTCAGTCCATTCCAGGGAAACCTGTTTTCCCTGCACTGTCTCGACTTTCAAGCTGAGGATCGACTCACACCACGGTGGCTCGTGGGACAGCCCTGTGGGAAAGCCTCGTGGTAAAACCTCGTGGGACAGCCTCGAGGGAAAGCCACAGATCTCTTGATCCACGAGAAGGGAAGCGTGACACTGCTGATACTGCTCGGGAGGACAGCGCACGTGCATGCACCCACTCGAGACGAGGACTGACTCCCTTGGGGAGTCTCCAGAAGTACCCCAAGATCCATGTCAGCACTGGAGAGGAATCCTCAGGTTCCGGCACCGACTCCACACAAGGTCTTAGGCCCCGGCATCGACGGGAGAGGAGGCCCTAGAGGCCCCCGAATTACTCGCATGGGGACTGGCCTTTCCTGAGGCCACCAGAGCAGGTCCCTGAGGTCCCCGTCGGAAGTCGAGAATAGCTGTCCCAACACGAGAAAATCCAGGAGGTTCTCCCCTCCAGGCGAGATGAGGTCCAATTCCGCTGAGGCGTCTCGAGGCTTATCACACCTAACCTCTGGAAGTTCCAAAGGGTCCTTCACACCCTTGCTGCAACTCAAGAAGTTCCCCTTTATACCCGTCTCCACTGGAGAGGAAGCACAGGAGTCCCGCCCACATCCAGAGGAGCCCCGTTTCCGCCTCATAGCTGTAGAGGAGGGATCCTTTCCCTGCGTGGTCTGGAAAGAATTCCCAGCGTTCCCGTCGCATCTCAAGATGAGGTGCTCTCCACAGGAAAGGCGAGAGGAACTCCAGGGTCCTGCCACCATTACCAGAGTCCCCCAGATGTCTCAGTCCATTCCAGGGAAACCTGTTTTCCCTGCACTGCCTCGACTTTCAAGCCAAGGATCGACTCACACCACGGTGGCACGTGGGACAGCCCTGTGGGAAAGCCTCGTGGGAAAGCCTCGTGGGAAAGCCTCGAGGGAAAGCCACTGATCCCATGATCCACGCGACGGGAGGGTGACACTGCTGCTACAACGCGGGAGGAAAGCGCACCGTGCAAGCCCTCACTGAGAGGAGGACTGACTCCCCTGGGGAGACTCCAGAAGTACCCTAAGATCCATGTCAGCACTGGAGAGGTATCCTCAGGTTCCAGCACCGACTCCACACAAGGTCTTAGGCCCCGGCATCGAAGGGAGAGGAATCCCAAGAGGCCCCCGAGCTACTCGCATGGGGACTGGCCTTTCCTTAGGCCACCAGAGCGGGTCCCTGAGGTCCCCGTCTTAAGTCGAGAGCACCTGCCGCTACTCGAGAACATCCAGGAGGTTCTCCCCTCCAGGCGAGATGAGGCCCATTTCCGCTGAGGCGTCTCGAGGCTAATCACACCTAACCTCTGGAACTTCCAAAGGGTCCTTCACACGCTTGCTGCAACTCAAGAAGTTCCCCGACATACCAGTCTCCACTCGAGAGGAAGCACGAGGGTCCCGCCCACATCCAGAGGAGCCTGGTTTCCACCTCGTCGCTTGAGATTAGGGATTCTTTTCCTGCTTCGTCTGGAAACAATTCCCGGCTTTCCCGTCGCATCTCAAGAAGAGGCGCTCTCAACAGGAAAGGCGAGAGAAACCCCAGTGTCGTGCCACAATTCCAAGGGCCCCCAGATGTCTCAGTCCATTCCAGAGGAACTTGTTTTCCCTGCACTGCCTCTACTTTCACGCCGAGGATCCACTCACTCCACCATGGCATGTCCCACGTGGGACAGCCCTGTGGGAAAGCCTCGTCGGAAAGCCTTGAGGGAAAGCCACAGATCCCTTGATCCCCGCGACGGGAAGTGTGACACTGCTGCTACAGTTCGTGAGGAAAGCTCACGTGCATGCCCCCACACGAGATGAGCACTGACTCCCCAGGAGAGACTCCAGAAGTACCCAAAGATCCATATCAGCACTGGAGAGGAATCCTCAGGTTCCAGCCCCGACTCCACACAAGGTCTTAGGCCCCGACATCGACGGGAGAGGAATCCCGAAAGGCCCCCTTGCAACTCCCATGGGCACTGGCTTTTCCTGAGGCCACCGGAGCGGGTCCCTGACGTCCCCGTCGTAACTCCAGAGACCCTGCCCAACTCTAGAAAGTCCAGGAGGTTCTCCGCTCCATGCGAGATGAGGCCCATTTCCTCTGAGGCGTCTGGAGGCTCATCACACCTATACTCTGGAAATTCAAAAGGGTCCTTGCTGCAACTCAAGATGTTCCCCGACATACCCGTCTCCACTCGAGAGGAAGCACGAGTGTCCCGCCCACATCCAGGGGAACCCCGTTTCCGCCTGGTAGCTCGAGATGAGGGATCCTATCCTGCTTAGTCAGGAAAGATTTTTCAGCGTTCCCGTGGCCTCTCAAGAGCAAGGGCTCTCAATAGGAAAGGCGGGAGGAACTCCAGGGTCGTGCCACCATTCCAAGAGTCCCCCAGATATCTCAGTGCTTTTCAGAGGAACCTGTTTTCCCCGCAATGCCTCGACTTTCACGCCGAGGATCCACTCACACCATGGTAGCACGTGGGACAGCCCTGTGGGAAAGCCTCGTGGGAAAGCCACAGATCCCTTGATCCCCCCGACGGGAAGCGTGACACTGCTGCTACAGCTCGGGAGGAAAGCGCACGTGCATGCCCCCACTCGAGACGAGGACTTACTCCCCTGGGGAGACTCCAGAAGTACCCCAAGATGCATGTCAGTCCTGGAGAGGAATCCTCAGGTTCCGGCCCCGACTCCACACAAGGTCTTAGGCCCTCGCATCGACGGGAGAGGAACAGCGACAGGCCCTCTAGCAACTCGCATGGGGACTGGCCTTTCCTGAGGTCACCAGAGCGGGTCCATGAGGTCCCCGTCGTAAGTCAAGAGCACCTGCCGCAACTCGGTAAAATCCAGGAGGTTCTCCCCTGCAGGCGAGATGAGGCCCGTTTCCACGGGGGTGTCTCGAGGCTAATCACACTTGACCTCTGGAAATTCCAAAGAGTCTTTCACAGCCATGCTGCAACTCAAGAAGTTCCCCGACATACCCGTCTCCACTCAAGAGGAAGCACGAGGGTCCCGGCCACATCCAGAGGAGCTCCGTTTCCGGCTCGTCGCTCGAGAGGACGGATCCTTTCCCTGCTTGGTCGGGAAAGAATTCCCGGCATTCCCATCGCATCTCAAGAGGAGGCGCTCTCCAAAGGAAAGGGGAGAGGAACTGCAGGGTCGTGCCACCATTCCAAGACTCCCCCAGATATCTCAGTCCGTTCCACAGGAACCTGTTTTCCCTGCACTGCCTCGGCTTTCACGCCGAGGATCGACTCACACCACCGTGACACGTGGGACAGCCCTGTGGGAAAGCCTCGTGGGAAAGACTCGAGGGAAAGCCACAGATCCCTTGGTCCACGCAAGGGGAAGCGTGACACTGCTGCTACAGCATGGGAGGAAAGGGCACGCTCATGCCCCCACTCGAGACGAGGCCTGACTCCTTTGTGGAGACTCCAGAAGTACCCCAAAATCCATGTCAGCACTGGAGAGGAATCCTCAGCTTCCGGCCCCGACTCCACACAAGGTCTTAGGCCCCGGCATCGACGGGAGAGGAATCACGAGAGGCCCCCTAGCAACACGCATGATAACTGGCCTTTCCTGTGGCCGCCAGAGCGGGTCCCTGAATCCCCGTCGTAACTCGAGAGCACCTGCTGAAACTCGGGAATATCCAGGAGCCTCTCCATTCCAGGCGACATGAGTCCCATTTCCGCTGAGGCATCTCGAGACTAACCACACCTAACCTCTGGAACTTCCAAAGGGTCCTTCACACCCTTGCTGCAACTCAAGAAGTTCCCCAACATACCCGTTCCTCTTCACGTTCTGCCATAATGGTGGTGTCATCTGCATATCTAAGTTTATTGATATTTCTACCGGCAATCTTGATTCCAGCTTATGTATCTTCCATCCCAGCATTTTTCATGATGTACTCTGCATAGAAGTTAAATAAACAGGGTGACAATATACAGCCTTGACATACTCCTTTTCCTTTTTGGAACCAGTCTGTTGTTCCATGTCCTGCTCTAACTGTTGCTTCCTGACCTTCATCCAGATTTCTCAAGAGGCAGGTTAGGTGGTCTGGTATTCCCATCTCTTTCAGAATTGTGGCTAAAACAACAGTATAAGGACCTTTCCGATGTCAGGCCAAGGAATTGTGTTTCCAGTCATTGAGCCACACCTGATCACTGAGCACAAATTCATGAATCTCTTCCTCAAGGGGGAATGATATTCTTTTTTATACAAACTTAGTTACCTGATTTATTACCTTACCTAATTGTTCCATCTGCTGTGAAATCCCACCCCCTTACTTGTGGCAAATCTGCTAACTCCTGCCTCACTGTGGGAGGGGGTCTCCCATAGAAAATTTCATAAGGACAACAACTGTGGGAACGTGCGGTTACCCGTAATATGAGTAAGTCTGCCGGAAGCAAGCCCATCCATGTACAGTCAGTCTCTATGATCCATTTTGAAAGTGTCTCTTCAAGAGTTTGGTTGTTTCTTTCCACCATTCCAGAACACTGGGGCCTATATGCTGTATGTAATTTCCACTGATATTTAGAGCTTCACATACCTGTTAATTAACGCGGCTACAAAGACAGGGCCATTGTCGGATTCTATACTGGTTGAAAACCCAAGTCTGGGAATTATTTCTCAAATCAGCGAGCTACTTCATTTTCTTTTTCAGATCAGGTAGGGAAGGCCTCTGCCCAACCGGAGAAGGTACCTACTATTCTAGTAAGTCATGATAACAGGTGACTGCCTTTGCTTCCCCGAAGGACACTCGCTTTCCCTGCATCCTGAGAACTCCACGTCTCAGCCAGTTGGAAAAGCGCTTCTTGGAGGTCATTATTCAGGGGCAACTTCCCCTGGAGCCCGGGGCCATAGGGAGCGGCTCCACACTCCCAGGGAAAGGCAGAGCCACAGCCACACATCTGTCCCATCCCCTTTGCTCTGTAGGAGAGCTCTAGTGAGCCTAGGTCTGTCAGGAAAATTCTTGGCTCCTATGGGAACACATTCTATGTGTGAAACTGCATCCAGGACCTAGGGGCCACAGGGCGCCTGTTTCTCTCGGGGGCGGAGGGGTGGGGGGCCTGAAGCAGTGCGGCCCAGCAACAGCTTCCACATCCATCCAATTGCTCTTTTCTTACCTCTGATAGAACTAGCTTTGTTCCAGCCTTTGGCAATTTGGAGGCAAGCGGGCCCCACTTCCTCCCCAAGGAGGCATGGGACCTACTTTGAGTGGAAAGGCCCCTCACGGAGCTGAACCCAGGAAGGCACCCAGTCATGTCTGACACATTCCTGCATCGTGCTTCTTCATGAGCAATACCGCTATAAGCTAGGCATGTCTTTCCAAGGCTCAGAAAGGACAGGGGAGATGCATGGTGCTGCCTCTGGAATTTCGGTCCTCTGAGCAGACCTGGAGGTCTCCCCTTGAAGGAGCTAACCAGTTTCTTCCAAATACAGGCTTGCAAACACACACTGGGTGGCTGCCTCTTCTTCCCTGAAGGACGATCACTTTCCCCGCATCCTGTGAACTCTGCATCCCAGCCTGCTGGAAAAGCGCTTCTTGGAGGTCATTTTTCAGGGACAATTTTCCCTGGAGCCCGGGGCCATAGGGAGGGCCCCATGCTCGCTGGGAAAGGCAGAGTCACATCCACAGTCTGTTCTACCCCTTTTGCCCTGTAGGAGAGCTCTAGTGAGCCTAGGTCTGTCAGGAAAATTCTTGGCTCCTATGGGGACACACCCTGTGTGTTAACCTGCATATCGGACCTAGGGGCCACAGGGCGCCTGTTCCTCTCGGGGGGGACCCTGAAGTGGTGCGGCCCAGCAACAGCCTGAACATCCATCCGATTGCTCTTTTCTTCCTTCTGATAGAGCTAGCTTTGCTTCTCGCTTTGGCATTTCGGAAGCCAGGGCGAGCCCCACCGCTGTTGTCCTGGGGTCTATTGGAGGTACCGGGTCTATTGGATCCCAGCATGGCAACCCGACCCCCTCAGACACACTCCCGCAGCCTCCTTCCCCATGGGCAGGACTGTTCTGACCTAGGAAATGTGTTCCCAAGGCTCAGAAAATGCAGGGAGACACACGGCCCTGACTCTGGAACTGAGGCCGTTGGAGCAGGCCTGGAGGTCTGACGTCTGAGACGCCAAACACTTGGCTGCAAGATACAGGTGTGAAAACACACTCTCTGGGGCTGCCTTTCCTTCCTCCAAGGAAGAGAGCTTTTCCAGTCTCCTCTGTGCTGAGTCATACAAGGCTGGAAAGGTCTGGCTTAGAGGGCATTTCTCAGTGGCAATGGCCCCTGAGGCCCTGCACCCAGGGAGGGATCCTACCCCTCCCAGGGAAGTCAAAGCAACCTCCAAACAGCTGTTCTCTCATGTTTCCTCTGCAGGAGGGAGCTAGTGAGCCCAGGTCTGTCCTGGAACGTTCTTGGATCCTGCGGGGAAATCATCCTGGGAGCCCACCTGGATACCAGTCGTAGGGGCTAAATTCGCATTT
>NW_017190378.1:0-11318 GCF_001704415.2 Capra hircus | reverse complement strand
CGGCAGAAGTCAGTGCCTAGCATTCACAAGCCATTCAGTGAGTTCTGATTGCAGGGGGACCTTCATTTCAGTCGACAGAAAGGATAAAAACACATTTATCCCCCTGTCTTGAATAGCTCCAAAGTAGGAAAGACAAATGAAAGAGCATTGTCTTACATCAAACATCTGTCAGCAGAGAATGGATTCTTGAGGTGGGGAGCAAGCAAGGAGAGTTCCAATATTGCCCCAACTCTAGAAATAGTTTCCAACACATACATGGAAGTTGAACTAGCAGACAACAAAACAGTCTCCCCAAGAAGAGAGATTTATGACTCTAATTAACTAGAGTCCACAGGAGAGAGCTACATACAGAAAACTGTAGGAAGCTACAGGTGATACCCTTCCAGTTATCTGCAGAGAGTTGATAGTACTGGTCTGAATTATAGGGAACAATCCTTGAGTCTCAGATTGCACCAGGCCTAATTTTGGCCCCACCCACCAGCGTGTAAATTACTCATTTTTAATATAAATTTATTTATTTTATTTGGAAGATAATTACCTTACAATATTGTATTGTGTGTCTACATTGACATGAATCCACCATTGGTATACACATGTTTCTCATCCTGAACCCCCTCCCACCTCCCTCCCCTATACTATCCCTTAGGGTCATCCCAGTGCACCCGCCCCAAGCATCCTGTATCATGCATCAAACCTGGACTGGTGATTCGTTTCACATATGATAATATACATGTTTCAATGCCATTCTCCCAAATCATCCACCCTCACCCTCTCCAGAGTCTAAAAGACTATTCTATATATCTGTGTCTCTTTTGATGTCTTGCATACAGGGTTATCATTACCATCTTTCTAAATTACATATGTATGTCTTAGTATACTGTATTGGTGTTTTTCTTTCTGGCTTACTTCACTCTGTATAACAGGTTCCAGTTTTCATCCACCTCATTAGAATGGATTCAAACGTATTTTTTTAATGGCTAAGTAATACTCCATTGTGTATATGTACCACACATTTCTTATCCATTCATCTGCTGATGGACAACTAGGTTACTTCCATGTCCTGGTTATTATAAACAGTGGGTGCTGAGAGGGTAAAGGCAGGAAGGCCAGGGGTCTCCAAATGGAGGAAGTAGCCTGCAAGTGTCAGACATTTTTATCTCTCAAGTGGCAGAAGGAAACAAACTAGCAATATTTTTTCCTTCCTATACAAATTTAAAAAGGAGGTTTCTCTTAAAATTCTGTGTTGCCATGACACCTGGTTTCACCTGAAGTTATCCAGTGTCTTTGTCTTTATGGAAATGTTTATCTTAAGTTATGCTAATGTACTGTGCATTTACCCCAAACTCTGTCTTCAAGTCAGTTCCACCTTTTGGGCTCAGAACCTACTTGATAAACCAGTATGTTATACTCCGATATTGTTCCTCTCATCTATGTAAATAACACTATTTGTATGGTGCTCTGCCCTTCTTCAAGATTCAAGTTAATCCTTTTATGGCCCAAGATGAACCATTTAGAGTCAAAAATTATGCCAAAACATCTTATGGGTGAGGGGCCTGGGCCATTCTAAGTTTTGAGACATTCCTTTCTTCATTAACAGACGCTGAAGACTGGCTATGAATATGACACCCAGCTAAAGACTAGCAAGGCGGTACTCTTTCTGTCCCCCTTCTGATACCTATGTCAGAAGCTTTCTCTATCTCCTTTATACTTTAATAAAAGTTTGTTACACAAAAGCTCTGAGCGATCAAGCCTCGTCTCTGGCCCCGGATTGAATTCTTCTCCTCTGGGGGCCAAGAATCCCGGCGTCGTGATTCAACAACAACCTTTCTTCTTGGGGGCTCATCCGGGATCCTTCAGGACAAGGTAAGGATGCTTGGAGCTCTAGTTCTTTGTTCTCTTAGTGAACACATTTTCTGGCTGTGCTGTACTAATTCTATGGTTTGCTTGTGTGAATGAATGAAATGCCCTGTGCGAAGCAAGTGAGGAGCCTTGCTCTGAGGTTCCACGGTGATCTCATACGGCTTATGGCAGAAACCTGTCGGGGGTTTCTACCGACCTGCCAAGGCCAGGAGGCACCCAATGTCTCCTTTGGGAACCGACCAGAAATGGGCAAAGTGTGTCTCCTTTCTCGGTCAAACTTTTCGGTCTCTTTGACCATTTCATAACTCCTTGGAAATTAGAAGTACTAACCTAATCTATCGGATCATAGACTTTCCAGGGACTTGTGATCTATACTGTTACTGTGTACTGAGGCAAACTTGGATTGGTAGTCAAGAAAGCGCCTAGCCTCACTAGGAATCGGAAGTTCGGAAACTAGATGGAGCTTTTAGCCCCAAGAACATCTCGGAGGTTAAAGGTTACTCAGATTGGGACTGCAATGGGTTTTTTCCTTTGGTAACACTGGCTCTTAGTGGACTAGAGGAGGCTCTCATATTGGTGTGGTGATGCTTGAAAAGAACATCTCAGCTTTATGTTCATATCGTCTTATTATGGTCAGGAATATACTCAGGGTCATGCACAGGCACTCAGGTGATGAATGTTTCCCCCAGCATTCTTAGCTTGGGAGGCATTCTGGAAGGTTACTCTGATTGCACCCCAGGTGGCATCAGAGGCAAGCAAGGTTAAAGGTGAAGAGCTGGATGTCAGGTAGAGATGCTATCAGGTCTACCCCTGGTACATCCCCACCCTGTCTTGGTGGTAGAACCGAGAGGGTCGAGAAGGCGCCTGCGTCAGTAAGGGACAGATTAAGTCCAATCAGGAAGGAAAAGCTTTTGGTGTAAAGTCTGTCTACACCCCCATCTAGAGCAGGGAGGGACGCCTCCGGTAGAAAAATGGCAGTGGTCGCTTTTTTCTCTCTTACAGATGGGAGCTAACAATTCCAGCCTCACTCCTTCGAACTGTATCCTGAAAAAAACTGGGATAGATTTGATCCCCAGGCCTTAAAGAAGACACACCTGGTCTTCCTATGCGATACTACATGGCCACGGTATCCATTGGAGGATGGCGAACGGTGGCCTGTTGGAGGGTCTCTTAAATATAATACTGTTTTACAATTAGACCGGTTCTGTAAAAAACAAAGGAAAAATGATCTTAAAAGATAGATTTATCACTCAGTCGGCTCCAGATATCCGCCATAAGCTATAAAAATGGGCGTATGGACCAAATCAGGCTTTAGTGACTCTGTTACAACTGGCTCAGGTGGTCTATGATGGTAGGGAATATGAGGAAAAGAAAGAAAGGCAAAGAAAGACAAAGGAAAAGGCAGAAGCCTTCGCAATGGCTATGAAAAATGCTCTTAAACAGCTGGAGAAAAATGCCCAGAGGGACCCAGGTGAAAAGGGATGGGCTTGCTATTCCTGTGGAAAGGAGGGGCATCTCGAGCGGGATTGCCCTTAGGCATCTAAGCTGCCGCCCCCCCCCCCACCCTCCCCCCCGCCCCACTCCATGTCCAGTCTGCAAAGGACCACACTGGAAGAGAGACTGCCCTCAGAGGCGTAGGTCTCCGGGGTCGGACTCTCAAGACAATCAGGACTGAAAGGTGCCCGGGGGTCCCCACACAAGCTCCCGTCCTAATTACACCTGAGAAACACCGCGGGTATTAATAATTGTGGGAGCCCAATCCGGCCCGATTTCCTTTTAGATACTGGGGCAACTTACTCTGTGCTTTCTGAAGCCCCTGGCCCACTTTCTTCCTGATCCGCTTCCCGTAATGGGACTGTCTGGACGAGCCAAAAGGTACTATTTCAGTTATTCTTTATCTGCAACTGGGATTCTGTGCTACTTTCACACGAGTTTCTGATCATGCCAAAATCTCCCTCACCCCTTTTGGGGAGGGATATACTGAGCAAGGTCCATGCCTCTGTTTTTATGAATATGGAGCCCTCCCTTTCTCTTCCTCTAGTTCAACAAAATGTAAATCCTAGAGTATGGGCTGATGGAAAATCTGTGGGTCATGCACAAAATGCTATTCCTGTAGTTGTCAAGCTCAAAGACCCACACTTATTTCCACATAAGAAGCAGTATCCTCTGAAACCTGAGGTTAAGGAAGGGTTAAAACCCATCATCGAAAATTTAAAGGAACAGGGACTATTAATTCCCTGTAACAGTCCTTGCAACACTCCTGTTTTGGGTATAAAGAAATCAAATGGTAAATGGAGACTAGTTCAAGATTTACATATAATAAATGAGGCTGTAGTTCCTTTACACCCCGTGGTGCCTAATCCTTATACTCTATTGTCTGAAATTCCTGAATGAGCCAAATATTTCTCAGTAATTGATTTAAAAGATGCCTTCTATTCAGTGCCTTTGGCGGAGGAAAGTAAATTTCTATTTGCCTTTGAAGACCCTATGCAGCCAGCTTCTCAATTAACCTGGACAGTTTTGCCCCAGGGATTTCGTGACAGTCCTCACTTATTTGGGATCTCCAAAACTTTAATAGCTCTGAAGCGGTGGTGTTACAATATGTAGATGATATTTTGCTCTGTGCTGAGACAGAGGAAGCTTGTTCGCAAGCCTCGAAGATTTCTTAAATTTTCTGGCAGGCTGTGGTTACAAGGCAGCAAGAGAAAAGGCTCAGCTTTGTCAACAATCAGTTAGGTATCTGGGCCTAATCATATCAGAAGGGACTATGGCCATAGGCCCTGAGAAAATTAAGGCTATACTAAATCATCCCCTACCTATGACTTTAAGACAATTGAAGAGGATTTTTGGGAATCACAGGTTACTGTCACATTTGGATTCCGGGTTATGGGGAACTTGCCCGGCCTTTATATAAACTTATAGCTGAAACTCAGCAGGCCCAAACTAACAAACTGGTTTGGTCACCAGAAACTCAAAAGGCTTTTAAGGTTCTTCAGACTGCTCTCCTGCAAGCTCCAGCTCTGAGCTTGCCCACAGGGTCAGAATTTAATTTGTTTGTCACTGAAAGGAAAGGTGTGGCCTTGGGAGTTTTGACACAACCCTGAGGGCCTCATCAGCAACCTATTGCTTATCTAAGCAGAGAATTAGATGTAATTTCATGTGGGTGGCCCCACTGCCTATGAGTAATTGGGGCAGTGGCTTTATTAGCACGTGAAGCTTTAAAAATAATTAATGGATGAAACCTTACTGTACTGACTTCTCATGTTGTGAGTGGGATCTTAAATTCTACGGTTAATATTTGGATGACAGACAGTAGGCTTCTTAAATATCAGTCATTGTTGTTAAAAGGACCAGTAACTAAGCTTAAAGTTTGTGGAAATTTAAATCCTGCCACTTTCCTTCCTGAGAAGGAAAATAAAACACCTGATCACGGTTGTTCTCAATTCCTAACTTTAAACTATGCAGCTCGGGAAGATCTAATGGATACCCCATTAGACAATCCTGACCTGGAAATATTTAGAGATGGCAGTTCTTTTGTTCGGGATGGAAAGCATAAAGCAGGTTATGCTGTGGTGACTGCTGACCAGGTTTTGGAAGCAAAATCTCTCCCCCAGGGAACCAGTGCTCAGTTAGCAGAGCTTGTGGCTGTGACCCGAGCTCTAGAGTTAAGCAAAGGGCAGCGGGTAAATATCTACACGGATTCTAAATATGCTTATTTGACTTTACATGCTCATGCTGCAATATGGAAAAAAAGACAGTTTAAAACAGCAACAGGTGAACCTATTAAGCATTTCAGAGCGATCGAAAGACTTTTAAATACTATATATTGTCCTAAAGACATAGCTGTTGTGCATTGCAAAGGGTACAGTGGGGATGGGAGTAAAGTAGCCAAAGGTAATCAGTTGACTGACTGTCAAGCCAAAAAAGTGGCACTTTATGAAACCCCTTCACTGCAGACGCCTTTGATCTGGACAGGTCCTGTGAAACAGAGAAAACCACAATATACTATAGAAAAATTAAAAAGATATGAAAAAAGAGGAGCAAAGATTACTGATAAAAGGATGGTTACAGTGTGAGGATGGACGATTAATAATTCCTGAAAATGCTCAATGGAAAATTCTTAAGGATTTACATCAGAGTTTTCATTTGGATGCAGAGAGTACTTACCAAATGGCTTCTCGTTTGTTTGAAGGTAAAAATGTAATGAAAACTTTAAAGAATATTATCAAAAGGTGTGAAGTTTGTCAGAAAAATAACCCAAAGACTGAAAAGCTTGCAAAATCTGGATTACAAAGAAGTGGGAAGTATCCTGGAGAGGACTGGGACATTGATTTTACTCATAAGCCAAAAGCTAATGGATATTCTTGCTCACAAGTTTGGGTAGATACTTTTACTGGATGGATTGAAGCTTTTCCCTGTCGTAGTGAACAGGCTAAGGAGGTTATAAAGATCTTAATCCATGAAATTATCCCCAGGTTTGGGCTGCCACGGAGTCTTCAGAGTGACAATGGCTCCGCCTTTAAAGCTGCTGTAACTCAGGGGGTATCTAAAGCTCTAGGAATAGAATATCACTTACACTGTTCCTGGAGACTCCAATCCTCCGGAAAGGTTGAAAAAGTTAGTGATATTATCAAAAGACATCTGCGCAAATTAACTCAAGAGACACAGGACAATTGGATTAAAGTCCTACTCATAGCTTTAATGAGGGCTCAAACTGCCCCCAGAAAGGAGGTACTGTCCCCCCTTTGAATGTATTTATGGAAGGCTTTTCTTATGCACAGACATTGTTATAGAACCTGAAGCCTTGGAATTAACTAGTTATGTAACTCAGCTCTCAGCTTTCAACAGGCATTAACAGAACTCCGGAAGATGACTCCCGACACTGCCTCTGAGTCAAGCAAGCCTCTATTTGAGCCAGGAACTGAGGTCCTCATAAAAACTTTGGGATCTGGGGGCCCATCCCTCGAGCCCCTCTGGGAAGGCCCTTAGAAGGTTATTCTTTCTTTTCCCACAGCTGTCAAAGTGCCAGGAATTGATTCCTGGGTACATCACACTTGAGTTAAGAGGTGGCACCCTGACCAAAATTAAGTGACATCTTTTTATGTCTTTATTTTCTATGCTCTGACTTTGTACTTTTCAGATGGGCCTAATAACCTATGTGAGCTAACTTCTGCTGACTCCAAATATCCCGAGTCTGCTGTTTGATCCTCAAGACAATGCCTTCCTGTCCTGGGCTCACTCCTACGCTTCATTCCACAATAGGTCTAACTGCTGGGTCTGTGGAGCACTCCCCTCTTCATCAGTGGAAGACTTCCCGTGGTGGACATCTCCACTTCAAAAAAAAGACTTTCTCCAAGTGTGTAAATACCTTTGAAAGCAATTACATGCGATGCCTCTCCTTCATGTGATGACATCTACCAACCCTAAAATGGACTGGTGCAACCCTTTGTACTTTAACTATGGACATAATGTGACTTTTAATTTTGATTTTAACTTGTTTAAATGACTATGTTGCCTTACATCTGTAACTGTATAACTAAATTTGTTTCTAGCCGCATGAAAGCTTTCAAGTTACAAATGGTTGCTCAGACTCCTGCTACTGCTGCAGCTGCCTCCAGCTACTATTTGGGGCCCCTGGATCAGATATCCTCAATATGAGGATTAGGAGAATATGTTGCCTCGTCAATTTAGGGACAACGCCCCTTCTCAGCTTCGAAGCAGTTATGGAAAGAAAACGATGCCCTTTTTCCCTAGGCAACATAATTCTCCTAAAAGAAAAGAGGGGAATGAGAGGGTAACAGGCAGGAAGGCCCACGATCTCCAAATGGAGGAAATAGCCTGCAAGTGTCAGACATTTTTATCTCTCTTAAGCAGCAGGAGGAAACAAACTAGCAATATTTTTTCCTTCTCTATACAAATTTAAAAGGAGGTTTCTCTTAAAATTCTGTGTTGCCATGACACCTGGTTTCACCTGAAGTTAACCATTGTCTTTCTCTTATGGAAATGTTTATCTTAAGTTATGCTAATGTACTGTGCATTTACCCCAAACTCTATCTTCAAGTTGGTTCCACCTTTTGGGCTCAGAACCTACTTGATAAACCATTATGTTATACTCCGATATTGTTCCTCTCATCTATGTAAATAACACTATTTGTATGGTGCTCTGCCCTTCTTCAAGATTCAAGTTAATCCTTTTATGGCCCAAGATGAACCATTTAGAGCCAAAATTATGCCAAAATACATTCTATGGGTGAGGGGCCTGGTGCCATTCTAAGTTTTGTGACATTCCTTTCTTTCATTAACAGACTGCTGATGACTATATGACACCCAGCTAAAGACTAGCAGGGGGGTACTCTTTCTGCCTCCTTCTGATGCCTGTGTCAGAAGCTTTCTCTATCTCCTTTATACTTTAATAAAAGTTTGTTACACAAAAGCTCTGAGTGATCAAGCCTCGTCTCTGGCCCCGGATTGAATTCTTCTCCTCCGGGGGCCAAGAATCCCGGCGTCGTGATTCAACAACAACCTTTCAGTGTGATGAACATTGGGGTACATATGTCTCTTTCAATTCTGGTTTCCTTGGTGCGTATGCCCAGTAGTGGAATTACTGGGTCATATGGCAGTTCTATTTCCAGTTTTTTAAGGAATCTCCACACTTTTCTCCAGAGTGGCTGTACTAGTGTGCATTCCCATCAACAGTGTAAGAGGGTTCCTTTTTCTCCACACCCTCTCCAGCGCTTACTGCTTGTAGACTTTTGGATAGCAGCCATTCTGACTGGCATGAAATGGAACATCATTGTGATTTAGATTTGCATTTCTCTGATGATGAGTGATGTTGAGCATCTTTTCATGTGTTTGTTAGCCATCTGTATGTCTTCTTTGGAGAAATGTCTGTTTAGTTCTTTGGCGCATTTTTTGAATGTGTCGTTTATTTTTCTGGAATTGAGCTGCAGGAGTTGCTTGCATATTTTTGAGATGAATTCTTTGTCAGTTGCTTCATTTGTTAATATTTTCTCCCATTCTGAGGGCAGTATTTCCACCTTGTTTATAGTTTCCTTTGTTATGCAGAAGCTGTCAATTTTAATTAGGTCCCATTTGTTTTCTTTTTGCATTTATTTCCAATATTCTGGGAGGTTGGTCACAGAGGGTCCTGCTGTGATTTATGTTGGAGAGTGTTTTACCTATGTTCTACCCTAGGAGTTTTATAGTGTCTGGTTGTGCATTTAGATCTTTAATCCATTTTGAGTTTATTTTTGTGTATGATGTTAGAAAGTGTTCTAATTTCATTCTTTTATAGGTGGTTGGCCAGTTTTCCCAGCACCACTTAAAGAGATTGTCTTTTCTCCATTGGATATTCTTGCCTCCTTTGTCAAAGAGAAGGTGTCCATAGGTGTGTGGATTTATCTCTGGGCTTTGTAGTTCATTCTGTTGATCTATATTTCTGTCTTTGTGCCAGTACCATACTGTCTTGATGACTGTGTCTGGCAGTAGAGCCTGAAGTCCGGCAGGTTGATTCCTAGAGTTCCATTCTTCTTTCTCAAGATTGCTTTGGCTATTCGAAGTTTTTTTTTGTATTTCCATACAAATTGTTATTTGTTCTAGCTCTGTGAAAAATACATTTGGTAGGGTTTCCATTGGATCTATAGATTGTTTTGGGTAGTATACTCACTTTCCCTCTATTGATTTTTCCGATCCATGAACATGGTATATTTCTCCATCTATTAGTGTCCTCTTTGATTTCCTTCACCAATGTTTTATAGTTTTCTATATATGTCATTAGTTTCTTTAGGTAGATATAGTCCTAAGTATTTTAATCATTCATTGCAATGGTGAAAGGAATTATTTCATTAATTTCTCTTTCTATTTTCTCATTATTAATATATAGGAATGCAACGGATTTCTGTGTGTTGATTTTATATCCAGTAACTTTACCATGTTAATTGTTTAGCTCTAGTAATTTTCTGGTGGAGTCTTTAGGGTTTTCTATGTAGAGGATCATGTCCTCTACAGTGAGAGTTTTACTTCTTCTTTTCCAATTTTGATTCCTTTTATTTCTTTTTTTCTTGGATTGATATTTTGATCATTATGTAGTGTCCTTCTTTGTCTCTTTTCACAGCCTTTGTTTTAAAGTCTATTTTATCTGATATGAGTATTGCTACTCCTGCTTTCTTTTGGTCTCTATTTGCATGGAATATCTTTTTCCATCCCTTCACTTTCACTCTTTATGTGTACCTTGTTTCAAAGTGAGACTCTTTAGACAACATATATAGGGGTCTTGTTTTTGTGTCCTTTCAACCAGTCTTTGCCTTTTGTTTGGGGCAATCTGCTGCTGCTGCTGCTAAGTCGCTTCAGTCGTGCCCAACTCTGTGCGACCCCATGGACAGCAGCCCAACAGGCTCCCCCATCCTTGGGATTCTCCAGGCAAGAACACTGGAGTGGGTTGCCAGTTCCTTCTCCAATGCGTGAAAGTGAAGTCACTTAGTCGTGTCCGACTCTTTGTGACCCCATGGACTGCAGTCTACCAGTCTCCTCCATCCATGGGATTTTCCAGGCAAGAGTACTGGAGTGGGGTGCCATTGCCTTCTCCATTGGGGCATTCTATCCATTTGCATTTAAGGTAATTATTGATAAGTATGATCCTGTTGCCACTTACTTTATGGTTTGGGGTTCGAGTTTCTACACCCTTTCTATGTTTCCTGTCTAGAAAAGATCCGTTAGCATTTGTTGAAGAGCTGGATTGGTGGTGCTGAATTCTCTCAGCTTTTGCTTGTCTGTAAAGCTTTTGATTTGTCCTTCATATTTGAAGGAGATTCCTTTCTGGGTACAGTCATCTGGGCTGTAGGTTTTTTTCTTTCATCACTTTAAGTATGTCCTGCCAACCCTCCTGGGCTGAAGTATTTCTATTGAAAGATAAGCTGTATTTGTTGTTTTCCCCTTGCTGCTTTCAATATTTGTTCTTTGTGTTTAAGTGAAGTTGCTCAGTCATGTCTGACTCTTTGCGACCCCATGGACTGTAGCCTATCAGGCTCCTCCGTCCATGGGATTTTCCAGGCAAGAGTGCTGGAGTGGATTGCCATTTCATTCTCCAGGGATCTTCCCGGCCCAGGAATCGAACCCAGGTCTCCTGCATTGAAGGCAGACGCTTTACCATCTGAGCCACCAGGGCTTTGTGTTTGATCTTTGTTAATTTGATTAATATGTGTCTTGGGGTATTTGGCCTTGGGTTTATCCTGTTTGGGACTCTCTGGATTTCTTGGACTTGCATGATTATTTCCTTCCCCAAATTAGGGAATTTTTCAACTATTATCTCAAGTATTTTCTCAAGGTCTTTCTTTTTGTCTTCTTCTTCTGGGACTCCTGTGATTCTTATGTTGGGGGTTTAACATGTCCCAGAGGTCTCTGAGATTATCCTCATTTTTTTTTATTTTAATTTTTTATTTTTTTAAAATCTTTAATTCTTA
>NW_017190377.1:0-11319 GCF_001704415.2 Capra hircus | reverse complement strand
TATATATGAAAATTTTAAAAGAGATATTTTCTGTTTGTATGGTAAAAACATGAAATGTTTTAATTCTAGAAAATTTGTTCCCCAAATGAATATAGTATAAAGAGTAAAGGTATAAAACTATATTCCTTTGAGAATAATCCTTAATAACAGAACTTGGAAATGTTTAAAAAAAATATTCATAACACTTACTAAAGGTGGTAAAAACTTTATTCAAGGTAAGAGTACTACAGTGGGGGATATATAATATGGGAGAGAGATTGAGCTTATGTCTGACTCCAGTGGAGATGTAGCTGGGATTTATAGCTAAGGAACAGGGTGGTCCATGGGATTGCAAAGAGATAATGGGAGACTGAAAAGCAATGGACAACAATAACAGAATGGGTGTCAGTGGATGGAAAATTATTAAGAGGACCATAAGGGTGAGGGTGGATTCTGGCTCAACTGAGAGGATCATTGCTGAGGCTAGGCAAGGCTGATAAGATATTCAGGTGAGTGAAATTTGATCTGATACTGAGGGTGGTCAGATCAAGGGTGGGGTATGTTTTCTAAACTGAAGTAGCAGATTCTGGATTAGATTGGACTAAATGGACAGGCACCCCTGAATAAAGACATTGCCCAAAGTTGGCAGTGCATTAATGAACTGCTGCATCAATTACCCAAAACTAGCAGGTTAGAACATTATTTCATACTGCTGCTGAAAAGTTGGGAATCCATGAGTAATTCAGCTGAGTGTTCTGCTCAGTGTTTATGAGATTGCATCATCTGAAGCATGACATGGGCTGGTGGATTTCTTCAAGATGGCTTACTACATAGCTGTTGAAACCAGTTTTCTGCTGGTTGTTGGGAGAAAGCCTCAGTTCTTACACATAGGCTCTCTAAAGGGCTACTGAGTGTTCACAAGATATAACTAAGCTGGCTTCTAGAGTGAGTGATCCAAGAGGATGAGCAAGGAGGCTGCAATGCTTTTTGACCTAGTCTCAGACGCTTCATTGTTCATTTCTACAATATTCTAGCATTAGAGTGAGCACTAAGTGCAGCACACATGTGAAGGGGAGAAGGAGGAATTGTGGACATAATTTAAAACCACGTGTACACACATGGCCACAAATTTTTTCCATGTTGTATGTCCAAAATGCATGTTCCTGCCAATGCTTTTAAATAATTTATCTGTGTATAACATTAACTTGAAGTTCAGGACCTTGTCATCTAGTCAGGTCCAGATATGGATCAGGGTCCACGTGTACAGTATCTCAAGTGTTCTGTTGCTCAGTTGTGTCGTATTCTTTGCGACCCAAGGACTGCAGCACTGCAGGCTTCCTTGTCCATCAACCTCCAGGAGCTTGCTCAGATCAAGTCCATTGAGTCGATGATGCTATCCAACATCCATCCTCTGCTGTCCCTTCTCCTACCTTCACTTTTTTTTCCGCATCATGATCTTTTCCAATGAGAGTGTTATTAGCAGCAGGTAGCCCAAGTTTTGGAGCTTCCTTCAGCATCAGTCCTTCCAATGAATATGCAGGAGAGATTTACTTTAGAATTGACTGGTTTGATCTCCTTGGCAGTCCAAGAGCCTCTCAAGTCTTCTCCAACACATCAGTTAAATTATACAAGTGTAGTTCCTCTAGACCTGAGGGTGTGTGAACAAAAGAGATGAGTTAATTCTACTTTCACAGCCAACATACAGTGGTGGGTCAGGCATAGATAACCTTCATAGACACTCCTGTTCCAGAAAGGGGAGGGGAGATGGGAGTCAATAGTAGCAGTTCTGAAATCCCATGAGTTCTTGTGGTGGTCCTTTGATTAGTATTTAAGGCCTGGAGACTTCCTAGGCTTCAGGAATTTTTTGAATTCTGATTTTTGAATTCTGATTTTTGGATTCTGCCCCCTGACATGATGCCATTGCATGATAGATGGCTAGTATATGGTTACACGAAATGGTCTCCCTAGCCTGCTTCCTGCTTGTAGAAGGTAAAGTCCAGAGTCTTATTTTGTACTATGGCTGGTCCTTTCAGTCCGAGCTGAACTTAAATATGTTATCTTAAAAACTTGGTGTGTCTCCTGATAATCTTACTGATGTTCATTGGCAAAGCACCCAAATCCAAAGCCACCATCAAACATGTCTTCATAATAAGGCTTACTCTGTCTTGGTTTTCTGCTGAGATAGCTGAGGGAGAACACCCTGAACCATGGTAGAAGTCTTATTGTGTGACTGAAAGGATCTCTGAGTGACACCCTAAAGTCTTTGGAGGGTATTGGCCTGACTAAATAATGCATGAGGCATCCCCTTCCAGCTTTCTGAGGCTTAACAAAGAATTTTACAGTCACTTCATCTTTAGAACACCTTTGTATAAATATATATATATATATGTGGGCTGTAAGGGGTGGTAGGCTAGCAAGAGGGGCACAACATTGACAAGGAATGACCTAGATAGGTGCACACCGAGAAAGCAGTTCTTCAAGTCAGCTGAGCTCAGAGGTCCTTGTTTTCTGGTCCCTGAAAGAATGCACAGGCAATGGATCAGGCCAACGTGACTGGTACTGTGAAGCTGTCCAAGGTGATGGGAGAATGCAGAAGGCAGGCACATGTTATACAGCTTCATATATATATGAAGAAGAACTGGCCTATAGGTGGTGTAAAATGTTATATTTAGACCACTAATCTCAATGCGCTGGATATGATCTTGCTTGAGAGTCATTAATTTTAACATCTTCCATCATCTAAAAAGACTAGAAAATTCCCAAATCAGCAAGTTTTGTCTCCTTTTTTTAATCTTAAACAGTTAAAAAAAAAATTCCCTTCATGTTTTACTACAGGCAGTGAGAAGAAACCAGGAAGTACTATTGGCTATTTTGTTGGAAATGCTCTTAGCTAGATAACCTCAATTAAGTACAGTTTCTCCTCCAGCTCATTAGGTACATTTCTACTTTTCATACACTGCAGGTGTAGCGGACTTTCTTTCTTCATACTCCCCAGGCTCTTTCCTCCTGCTCTCCTTTCTGCCAGGCATCCTAGTGCACCACTGTGATCCCACTTAGAACGTGTTTGCTCAGTGAGATAACCAGGTTCGATTCCCTGGCTTCAGTGCTTCTACTGGCCAGAGACTATGTACCTTTCCCTAAGAACTTCATGTTTTCGCTGTCCAACTTCTATCACCTGGCTAGGTCAGTTGGCAATAGCTCATACTCACAAGCAAACAGGCAGGGATTTCTATGTGCACATGTGCACAACATACATGTGTACACAGTAACATCGCTGATAGGAAACTTGTCCATATGCAGAAGTACAAGCTTTCTTTTCCAGGAACATAAATTCTGGTAAGCACTCAAATTTCTGCACGCACATGTGCACAAACATGCGCATTCACTGAGAGGAAACTTGTCCATATGCAGAAGTACAAGCTTTCTTTTCCAGGAACATGAATTTTGGGAAGCACTCAAATTTCTACATGCACACGTGCACAAACATGCACGTGTACACAGTAACATCGCTGAGAAGAAACCTGTCCATATGCTGAAGTACAAGCTTTCTTTTTCAGGAACATGAAGTTTGGTAAGCACCCACATTTCTTTGTCCTTGTTTTTTCAGTTGCTCATTGATCATGACATGTTACACTTCTAACTCTGTGCCTTTTCCTCAAAGGTTACAAAACCCTGGCATTGATATTGACAGGGACTGGCCTGCAGAGCAGCGGGCAGGGTTGGAAGTTCTTGCCATGAACAGCTGTATAACAGCTGTGCCTGCCTTCTGCATTCTCCCATCACCTTGGACAGCTTCACAGTACCAGTCACGCTGGCCTGATCCATTGCCTGTGCATTCTTTCAGGGGACCAGAAAACAAGGACCTCTGAGCTCAGCTGACTTGAAGAACTGCTTTCTCCGGTGTGCACCTATCTAGGTCATTCCTTGTCAATGTTGTGCCCCTCTTGCTAGCCTACTACCCCTTACAGCCCACAGCAGTCTGAATGAGGCCCCCTGTTCTTCCTATCTGTGTAGCTTTCTGTGTGTACCATTTCCTGTGCCCCCGTGTGCTATCTCCATGTAGCAGGAAAAGGCCAGAAACGCCTGAGCCTCCAAAGCCCCCAGAGACTGTGATAGGCCTGGTTCTGATCCAAGGTTGTGAAGAAGGTACACATGGATGCAGGGTCTCTTCCGATACAAAGAATGGAACCGTAGGCCATAAAAGTAAGGTGGCATCCCTACACGTCTTCCTTTCTGTTTAACACTACCCATGCACATGGAGTCCCCAAACAGATGATGCCCTGGGAAACCTGCAGTTTCTGGGCCCAGAGCTAATGTCTCCCTTGGACAGAAAGCAGCTTTACTATCTCAAATGGACCAAGATGGCTTATACCATCCATGCCTCAGTGATTTGCTAAATGCCAACACTCTCTTTCAGTTGCTCTCATTAGGCCCAGGTAGGGCTCCCTACTGTCACGCATCCCTGCTTCTCTACACAGCCCCTGTGCCAAGGAAGCCAGTGCACAGTTGGGCCCAGGGACATCCAAGATGGAAGAGGAAGGCAACATCCCTCTGAGTGTCACCTGGGTGCAGATCCCCTACAACACAATCAGAGATTCTGCTCCAGCAAGACTCCCAGAATCCTCCTTCAGGGGCAGACATGCCACCTTTGCCCCTCAGGCCGCCAAAGCCAGGGGCAAGACCCCAAAGAAAAAGAAGGAATTCATGTCAGAACTTTCAGCACGGACCATGGGGTTCTTTGGCAGGACCACTATTGCCTAGAGTCTGGACCCGGAAAACCAGCAGGCCCAGGGGCTTCTCTGTCTCCCACTCTCCTGAGGTCCCTTGGGACATGCAGTTAACCCATCGCCCTTGCCTTTTCTCTGTTCCATCCCTCATAGGCATATCCTGGCAGAGGATCACACAGGTAAATCCACTTGTGCTTTCCTTGTCTTTCAGCACTGCCAGGGAGGCAGGCTGGAAGCACCTGGAGGCATGCCACGCTTACAGCATGTCTCTCCTAGGATGCCTGTGGTTTGGCAGATGCAGCATACTTTAGCACATCTCATGTTCTGTGTCACATCGTGCCAGTGTGTGCCACCCTCAGGGAGGACGTGTGCTGGCGGCTGGGCTGATCCAGGGCAGCACTGGTCCAGGACCGTCCCAGTTGTCCTTTTCACATGTGTGTGGAACAAGTCTCCAGTGCAGCAGGCAATCTGTGACTCCTTCTCCTTCAGCTCTCTGCCCATCTCGGCAGGACCTTAGCCTCACCATCCCGGGTCTTGCCATAGCGACGTCCACCATTTCCACAGGCCAGCCCATGGCCCCACACACTGAGGGCTCCACAGGCAGTGGTTTCAAAGCCCCACCCCACATGATTTGCTCTGTGTGAACCCTTAGACCATGAGACCCTCTTCCTGGTCCAAACACACACAACAACACGGTAGAACTGATGAGCGTGTTTTGTATCTGGTCTAATTGCAGATATCTGGAGCCACAGTCTGGAGTTATCAATGGCAATCCTTTCCTCGTTCCCAGCCTGGGCAGGGTCAATGCAGAGATACGGCGACAAACCACCTTCAGCCCGGTCGCCTCATGACTCCTGGTTGCTCAGCACCTCCTCTCCTGCCGCCTTCATCAATGCATTCGCCCTGGGCCAGACACACACACACACACAGCCAGCATAAATAAGCACACGTGTGTATACACACACATGCTCAGCACGGGGTTGCAAATGCAAACAGGGAACATAGGTGTTTCAGGAGGTGAAGACGACCGAGGCCAGCAATGTTGGAGATGGTGACAGTAGGCACCATGTCCTGCCCTTGGGGCTCCCTGTTCACCTTCTCCACCAAAGTCTTCCATATTTTTCCCAAGGCAGCCTGAAGCCACTTCCAGCGCAGCGTGTTTGGTGGTTGTGAGACCCTGAGTGGTGACTGTGGGAATTCACAGTGTTAGGTAAAAGACGACCAGGTACACCAAAAAATGTTTACTGGGCTTTAATGGCGAAGCACTCTTGGGTGGGGTTCCCGGACCCGAACGGGAAAGGTGGAGGAAATCCGGGCGCCTGGATCACGTTGGAAATTTGTTTATATATGCACGTTGCGAGGGATGGCTGTGCTAGCGGATGGAGGTTTGGATAGGCTGCTGGTCCAGGGCGTCGTGAGCTGATAGGTTTCTCTATGCGGCTGGGGCGGGGCGGCTTTAGCTGGCGTAGTGTGCTGTCATTGATCCCTGGCATCTGGGAGGATCCTCCGTTAGGGACTTTCTCGCTGGCGGGAGGGAGAGGACCCCCGGGGTCCAACCTTACACACAGAAGATCCCAAAGTCAGCACACAGGTGCACTGGGAACCCGGAGAGGACACCTTTTCAATGATAGGCCTTCCCAGGGTAAGGGGAGGCAGTGAAGTGCCCAGGCAATCTCAAACTCAGTGAGCAGCAGGAGGCCAGGGGATGAAAGGAACCACAAAGGATGATTCTGACAAAGATACTTAATACACACTGCTTCTAGTAGTATCACCTGGACTCTGGTGCTGCCACCACAGCTGATTTGATGGAGACTTGCTTCACTCACGGACACACTAAGTCCCCAAATAGACAGTCTCAGGAGGTCACCTGCTACATGCAAGACCCAAATTCAGTCTCCACAGCCAGCTTGCATGAGTCTGAGCATCCCCATTTGGGAAAGGACAGCATCCCTGTAGTATCACACGACTGTCCCTTCAGGGCCCACCTTCAGACCCGATCTCCACACATGTTTCTGTCAGTTACTCTCATGGAAGCACCTTCCTGCCCAGGGTGCTACTTCAGGGGATCGTCCCCACACATCTTGGCCGACAATCCGCTGGCAATACAAGCAAGGTGAGCGAGCAGCCAAGAATCCCATAATGAATTGCTAACTGTGTTCAGGCCCAAAGCAACCACACCTCAGCAATCCTGTTCAGTTCTGAGCAGTTGCGACCTGACAACCAGCTGAGAAAGTAAGGCTCCTGGTGTCCACGCTGTGGCTGGATGCTCCCCGTTCAAAGTCCCAGAACCAGTGGACAGGAGTGGGACAATGTGCCCTATACCCTACAGAGAGACAGGGGAGATGGGTGTGGATCCCACAGGTGGACAATCCACAACCTTGCACACCCACACTCATCACCCCAGGAACCACGTTTTACAAGTGATGTCAAGGTAATTCTACTTAGTGGTCACTGTGTTCAAGAAGTAGGGGGTTCCTGAAAGGAAAATATCAACTTGCAGTGGGACAATGGATGGCTCCGCAACAGCATCTGTTAGGCTCAGGAGGAGGGAAAAGGTTCCTGTGACTCCTCCTCTTCCTGAGCAGCAGACTTCAAAGAGCAGCCAGAAAGGATACAGCTATGGCTCAGAAGCAAGGGATGCCCCAGATGATGGCGATCCTCCAAGCCAAGTCAGGCTTCCTCCTCTGATGGTTCTTGCACATAAACTTGAAGTAGGCCCTGCAGTTTTTCTTATGCTCAGAGCTCAGTTCCACCAGCAGGGCAGCCAGTGCCTGCAGCGCATCTTGCACTGGAAGCTAAGTAGTGCTCCTGGGCCTTTCATGGGCCTTCTCCCCCACCGTCTTCTCAGCTCCTGGGAGAACCCCTGCTGTTGCTCCTCATCTGCCACAACCTGCACCTCCTCCATGACATCTTCCGCAAGCAGCTGGAACAACCACCTAATTCCAACCAAATCTCCATCCACCAGGGGTTCACCGTCGTCCACCGCCTCCACCCTGCATAGGGTCACACCATTGCCTGGCATGACAACTAGTGGCTGCAAGTCCCAGGCTCAAAAAGCCTCAGGATGGCAGGCTGCCAACTGCCAGCGCCCTGAAACTGGGGCTCACAACTAGGAAGGTCTGGTGTCCCGGGATGCTCCTGCATCTTCAGACTGCCTTTCACACTCCTCTTGGCCCTGGTTGTGAGCCCAGGCTGGGGCAGATGCGAAGGGACAGGACATAATAGCACAACAAGTGGTGTGCAAATCCGGCCTAGGCTTCAGGAATCCTGTGGGACCCCACTAGCTCTTTTGGGGGCGGGGAGTGAATGGGATTGTAGGGAAGCGGGGGCTGGTGTGTGTCCGGTGGCCTGAGGCTGAAGAAAGGGGTGGCAGACAGCGCAGGACAGGGTGAAAGGCCCTGGGGAAATCTGCCGAATAGGCAGATCCCTAGGCTGTGAGCCACGCACAGGCTGCTGGCCCAAATCTAGTCCAAATGGCTGAGAGCGTGGTGGGAGGCCACCATTATGGACATGCTCCTCAAATGTAGGGCATCTTTCAGGGTTCCTGGGCTACAGCGCACCCACATGGCATATTCTGCTCCAGGGAGGTAATGGGTTTTGCATCTGCTGATCCCCCAGGCGCTGTCATTGACCGGGCTCTGGAAATTCCAACGACGGTTCCTGCCTCCGCGGTCTGAAAGGCACACTCCTGTGTCCCTAAGGACCCTCAGTAACTGAGAACTCTCCGGATATCCAAAGGATAAACAGGTGCTCCACGTGGCTCATACTTTTCTCCATGGGACACAGAAACCTGTTGTTGTCTGGATGCTAGGGGAGAAGGGAAAAAACCCCACTGTTTGCTACGGTTGATCTCCACTGTTCAGGGACACCAGAGCCTTAGGGTACAGAGCTGGCTCTGTGTCTCTTCATCTCTGCTTCTGGCATAGCACTGTTTTGGCAATCCTTCTGTGTGTGTACCAAGGGCTGGTGTCTGTTTGTCTCCATCTCTCAAGTGGTGCTCGTGCTGTCTGCCACTCTCTGGACACCAGTGCTCATACGAGAAGTTTACATGAGAAGGCAAGCCCTGCTCCTCCTTAGTGAGTTGCACGCATGGGAGATCAGACTTTGTCAGTCCACACATTCAGAGAGTGCTGTCTCAAACTCGAAAGTCAACAGTGGGCGGTCACTGCTGAACTGCAGAAGGTGCGGTGCGACCCTCCCTCCCTCGCTGGACAGACGTGAATGCTGCAAAGGCCTCAGGTGGCTTTAGCCACACTTTTTACAGATGGAGAAATGGGGCATGCCTGGGGCCTGAGGGAACTCCCTGAACATTATTTGAATACCTGCCAGGGAGATGGTAACGACAGCTCCCCATTAAGTTCCATGACCCACTGGTGCCAGAAACATGCACGGCTGCCAATTTACCCTATCGAGGTCCTTTCAAAGTGGTTCTGTTCTCCATGTGAGAACACATTCAAGCCTGCCCGGTCACCCAAGCCTGTGGGGCTGGGAGCAGCAAGAGGATCAAGCTAAGCCATCCGTCCTGTAGTCCTGATACCCAATATATGTGTTCTGCAAAGAGTACAAAGAGTGATGATTCAACCTGGAAGACTGCAGGTAGCAGGTGCTTATGCTGCAGTTCTGGTCCATCACTGAAACCACGCAAAAAAGGCAAGGGTTGCTCATGCTCATGGTAAGGTCAGGAAAGTATGCCTGGCACTTGGGAAGGATGGAAAGGCCCTTGTATCCGGGAGTATAAGGGGCTGTGGGGTCACCCACCATGGCTTCTGTGTCTGGGATTGCAGCCTGTTCTGTGTCTCAGACCTTCTGCACTCTCACTGGTCGCCCCAGGCACTTTCTTCCGGCCTCTCCTTTCTGCCAGGCATCCTTGCTGTACCCTGTGATTCCACTCAGAACTTGCTCACTCAGTGAGATAGCAGGGATCAGTAAGTACCCTGGCTTCAGTGCTTCCGCTAGCTAGATCTGTGTACCTTTTCCTATGGCTTTCATGTTTTTGCTATTCAACTTCCATCACCTGGTTAGGTCAGTTCTGACAGCTCATACTCATAAGCGTACTGGCAGGCGCATCTGCACGCACATGTGTGAACACACTAACGTCCCTGAGAGGAAATTTGCACATATGCAGAAGTACAAGCTTTCTTCTCCAGGAACATGACTTTTGGTAAGCACCAACTTTTATTTGTCCTGGCTTTTTCTTTCACTTGCTCATCAATCATGTCAGGTTGCACTTCTAACTCTGTGACAGCTCCAAGAGTGCTTGAACCACCCATGCCTCACTGATTTACTAAATGCCAAGACTCCCTTTCAGTTGCTCTCATTGGGCCAGGTAGGTCTTCATACAATCAGCTATACCTGCTTGCCCACACAGCTGAAGTGCCAATGAAGCCTGTCCTTGGTTGGGCCCAAAGACATCTAGAACAGTCACTGGGAAGGCAGGTCCATCTGAGTGTCACCTGGGCAGATCCGCTATGAAAAAAAATCAGAGAATCTGCTCCAGAAGACTGCCAGAATCCTCCTCAGGTGCAGCCATGCTCCTTTGCCCGTCTAGACCCACAGCCAGGGACATGACCCAGAGGAAAGAAGGAATTCACGTCAGGACTTTCAGCCCGAGCCATGGGTTGGTTATCTTTGGCAGGACTGATATGCCTAGACCCTGACCCTGAAAACCAGCAGGCTTCAAATTGACCCCAGGGGCTTCCCTGTCTCCCACTCTCCAGAGGTCCCTTGACATGCAGTAAGCCCACCATTCTTGCTTCCTCCCTCTTCCCGCCCTCATAGGCACATCCTGGCAGAGTGCCACATACGGGACACCCACCCCTGCACTTCCTTTGCCTACCTGCACTATCAGGGGGGGCTGGAAGTGCCTGGAGGCATGCACATTCACACCCTATCTCTCCAAGGATGCCTGTTGTTTTCACAGACAGCCTACCTTAGCTCATCTTGTGTTGTGCATCACATAATGTGAGTGTGTGCCACCCTCATGGAAAGAGTGTGCTGGCTGATGGGCTGATCCTGGGCAGCACAGGCCCAGGACATTCCTGGTTCTCCTCACGTGTGAACAAGACTCCAGTGCAGCAGACATCTGTGCCTCATTCTCCTTTGGGTTTCTGCCCTTCTCTGCAGGACCTTAGCCTCCTCTCCATTCCAGTCCTGCCGGTAGCCACGTTCACATTTCCATAGAACGGTCATGTGCCCACAGACTGAGGGCTCCACAGCCAGTGGTTTCAAAGTCCCAGCCCATCTGATTTGTCCTGGGTGAATCCTCAGAACATGTAACCCCTCTTTCCTGTCGAAACAAACACAATAGCAAGGTAGAAGTGGTGAGCGTGTTTGTATTTGGTCTTCATCTCTGCGTCTGCTTTAGGCCACACACACACACACATGCACACACACACACACAAACACATCAGACACAAGCACATGTGTGTATACCACACACATGCTCAGCATGGGGATACAAACCCAAACAGGAAACAAAGGTGTCTCAGAACCTGTGTTCCCTGTTTGTGTTTGTGCCCAATGCTGAGCATGCATTTGTGTCACGCATGTGTTTGTGTCGCTGTGTGTGTGTGGTGTGTGTGTGTGTGTGTGTGTGTGCATATGTCTGGCCAAG
>NW_017190376.1:0-11319 GCF_001704415.2 Capra hircus | reverse complement strand
CCTGAAGTCTGAACACACCATGCCTATGTCAGCTTTCTTCCTCATGACGTTATCCACGGGCGAGTCCTCATACTGGCTCCCAGCATCAGTCCAATTCAGAGGAACCTGTTTTCCCTGCACTGCCGTCGACTTTCACGCTGAGGATCATCTCACACCACGGTGGCACGAGGGAAAGCCCTGTGAGAAAGCCTCGTGGGAAAGCCTCCAGGGAAAGCCACAGATCCCTTGATCCACACAACGGGAAGCGTGACCCTGCTGCTACAGCTCGGGAGGAAAGCACACGTGCGTGCCCTCACTTGAGAGGAGGATTGACTCTCCAGGTGAGACTCCAGAAGAACCCCAATATCCATGTCAGCACTGCTGAGGAACCTCAGGTTCCGCGCCCCGAATCCACACAAGTTGTTCGGCCCGGGCATCAACAGGAGAGTTATCAAGAGAAGCCCCCAGCATCTGGCATGGGGACTGGACTTTGATGAAGCCACCAGAGCGGTCCCTGAGGTCCCCGTCGTAAGGGAGCACCTGCCGCAACTCGAGAAAAATCCAGGAGGTTCTCCCCTCCAGGCGAGATGAGGCCCATTTCCAATGAGGTGTCTCGAGGCTAATTACATCTAATCTCTGGAACTTCCAAAGGGTCCTTCACACCCTTGCTGCAACTCAAGAAGTTCCCCGAAATTCCCATCTCCACTCGAGAGGAAACACGAGGGTCCTGCCCACATCCAGAGTAGCCCCGTTTCATCCTCCTAGCTAGAGATGAGGGATCCTTTCCCTGCTTGGTCGGGAAAGAACTTCCGGCATTCCCGTCGCATCTCAGGTGGAGGCGCTCTCCACAGGAAGGGAGAGAGGAACTCCATGGTCGTGCCACCATTTCAAGCGTCCCCAGATGTCTCAGTCCATTCCAGAGGATCTTGTTTTTACAGAGTGCCCTAAACTTTCATGCCGAGGATCGCCTCACACCACGGTGGCACGGGGAAAGCCCTGTGGGAAAGCCTCGTGGGAAATCCTCTAGGAAAAGCCTAGAGGAAAAGCCACAGATCCATTGATCCACGCGACGGGAAGCATGACACTGCTGCTACAGCTCGGGAGGAAAGAGCATGCGCATGCCCCACTCGAGACGAGGACTGATTCCCCTTGGGAGACTTCAGAAGTATCCCAAAAACATGTCAGCACTGGAGAGGAATACTCAGGTTCTGGCCCCCACTCCACGAAGGTCTTGGGCCCGGCATCTACCGGTGAGGAATCCCGAGAGGCCCTCTAGCAACTCGCATGGGGACTGGTCTTCCTAAGGCCAACAGAACGGTCCCTGAGGTCCCCGTCGTAAGTCGAGAGCACCTGCCACAACTCGAGAAAATGAAGGAGATTCTCCCCTTCAGGCGAGATGAGGCCCATTTCCACTGAGACGTCTCGAGGCTAATCACACCTAACCTCTGGAACTTCCAAAGGGTCCTTCACACCCTTGTTGCAACTCAAGAAGATCCAGGAGAGACCCGTCGCCACTACATAGGGAATCACCAGGGTACCACCCACATCCAGAGGAGCCCCAATTCCCCCTCCTAGCTCAATGTGAGGGATGCTTTCCCTGATTGGCCCGGAAAGAATTCCTGTCGTACCTGTCGCATCTCAAGAGGAGGCACGCTCCACAAGAAAGGTGAGAGGAACTCCAGGGTCGTTCCACCATTCCAAGAGTCCCCCAGATGTCTCAGTCCTTTCCAGAGGAACTTGTTTACCCTGCACTGCCTCGACGTTCAGCGGAGGACCGACTCACACGATGGTGGCACGTGGGACAGCCCTGTGGGAAAGCCTCGTGGGAAAGTCTCGTGGGAAAGCCTCGAGGGAAAACAAGAAACCCCTTGATCAACCCAACGGGAAAATTGACTCTGCTCCTAATGCTCGGGAGAAAAGCGCACGTGCATGCCCCCATTGGAGACGAAGATGACTCCCCTGTGGAAAACTCCAGTAGTACCCCAAGATCCATGTCAGCACTGGAGAGGAAACCTCAGGTTCGGCACCGACTCCAAACAAGGTCTTAGACCCCGTCATCGACCGGAGAGGAATCCGAGAGGCCCCTTAGCAACTCGCAAGTGGACTGGCATTTCCTGAGCGGACCAGAGCGGGTTACATAAGTCCTGGTCGTAACTGGAGAGCACCTGCTGAAACGAGAAAATCCAGGAGGTTCTCCCCTGCAGGCGAGATGAGGCCCATTTCTGCTGAGGCGTCTCGAGTCTAATCACACCTAACCTCTGGAACTTCCAAAGGGTCCTTCACACCCTTGCTGCAACTCAAGAAGTTCCCCGACATACCCGTCTCCACACGAGAGGAAGCACCAGAGACCCGCCCACATCACAGAGGAGCCCTGTTTCCGCCTCCTAGCTCGAGAGGAGGGATCCTTTCCCTGCGTAGTCAGGAAAAGAATTCCTGGCGTTCCTGGCGCATCTCAAGAGGAGGCGCTCTCCACAGGAAAGGCGAGAGGAACTCCAGGGTCGTGCCACCATTCCCAGAGTCCCCCAGATGTCTCAGTCCATTCCAGGGAAACCTGATTTCCCTGCACTGGCCTCGAATTTCTAGCCGAGGATCGACTCACACCACGATGGCACGTGGGACAGCCCTGTGGGAAAGCCTCGTGGGAAAGCCACGAGGGAAAGCCACAGATCCCTTGATCCAAGCGAAGGGAAGCGTGACAGTTCTGCTACAGCTCGGGAGGAAAGCGAACGTGCATGCCCCCACTCGAGACGAGGACTGACTCCCCTGGGGAGACTCCAGAAGTACCGCAAGATGCATGTCAGCACTGGAGAGGAATCCTCAGGTTCCGCACCGACTTAACACAAGGTCTTAGGCCCCGACGTCGAAGGGAGAGGAATCCCGAGAGGCCCCCGAGCAACTCGCATGGGGACTGGCCTTTCCTGAGGCCACCAGAGCGGGTCCCTGAGGTCCCCGTCGTAAGTCAAGAGCACCTGCCGCAACTCGAGAAAATCCAGGAGGTTCTCCCCTCCAGGCGAGATGAGGCCCATTTCCGCTCAGGCGTCTCGAGGCTAATCACACCTAACCCCTGGAACTTCCAAAGGGTCCTTCACACCCTTGCTACAACTCTAGAAGTTCCCCAACATACCTGACTCCACTCGAGAGGAAGCACGAGAGTCCCGCCCACATCCAGAGGAGCTCCGTTTCCGCCT
The DNA here is from genome assembly GCF_001704415.2 of Capra hircus. NCBI lineage: Eukaryota > Metazoa > Chordata > Mammalia > Artiodactyla > Bovidae > Capra > Capra hircus. The sequence continues at coordinate 8,152 of NW_017190376.1, read as the reverse complement.
CGTACCTCGCGGTCAGGTATCCTTTCACTGTATGTTCCGGAAAGAATTCCCGGTTTCCCGTCGCATCTCATGAGGAGGCGCTCTCCACAGGAAAGGCGAGAGAAACTCCAGTGTCGTGCCATCATTCCAAGAGTCCCCAGATATCTCAGTGTGCTGGGGTCCAGCCCCGCTGGATCCAGGGAATTCGATGGATGGGACGGCGTTGACGTGGAAAGTCTTGTGTATTTATTAATGTAAGATGAGATTAAGAAATTATAGGGTAGTAAGAAGATTAACTGGAGGAAAAAGGCTGAATAGCTAGGTTTACAAGGAAGGCCAATAAAATTCCCGACAAGGAATTTTCTGGCGGAACTCTGGGAATGGTGGCACGACCCTCGAGTTCCTCTTGCCTTTCCTGTGGAGAGCGCCTCTTCTTGAGATGCGCTGGAACGCCGGGAATTCTTTCCCGACCACGCAGGGAAAGGATCCCTCCTCTCGAGCTAGGAGGCGGGAAACGGGGCTACTCTGGATGTGGGCGGGACTCTCGTGCTTCCTCTCGAGTGGAGACGGGTATGTCGGGGAACTTCTTGAGTTGCAGCAAGGGTATGAAGGACCCTTTGGAAGTTCCAGAGGTTAGGTGTGATTAGAATCGAGACGCCTCAGCGGAAATGGGCCTCATCTCGCCTGGAGGGGAGAACCTCCTGGATTTTCTCGAGTTGCGGCAGGTGCTCTCGACTTACGACGGGGACCTCAGGGACCCGCTCTGGTGGCCTCAGGAAAGGCCAGTCCCCATGCGAGTTGCTCGGGGGACTCTCGGGATTCCTCTCCTCGATGCCAGGGGCCTAAGATCTGTGTGGAGTCGGTGCCGGAACCTGAGGATTCCTCTCCAGTGCTGACATGGATCTTGGGGTACTTCTGGAGTCTCCCCAGGGAGGCAGTCCTCGTCTCGAGTGGGGGCATGCACGTGCGCTTTCCTCCCGAGCTGTAGCAGCAGTCTCACGCTTCCCTTCGCGTATATCAAGGGATCTGTGGCATTCCCACGAGGCTTTCCCACAGGGCTGTCCCACGTGCCACCGGGGTGTGAGTCGATCCTCGGCTTGAAAGTCGAGGCAGTGCAGAGAAAAACAGGTTTCCCTGGAATGGACTGAGACATCTGGGGGACTCTGGAATGTGGCACGACCCTGGAGTTCCTCTCGCCTTTCCTGTGGAGAGCGCCTCCTCTTGAGATGCGACGGAACGCTGGGAATTCTTTCCCGACCACGCAGGGAAAGGATCCCTCCTCTCGAGCTAGGAGGCGGAAACGGGGCTCCTCTGGATGTGGGCGGGACTCTCGTGCTTCCTGTCGAGGGAGACGGGTATGTCGGGGAACTTCTTGAGTTGCAGCAAGGGTGTGAAGGACCCTTTGGAAGTTCCAGATGTTAGATATGATTAGCCTCTAGACGCCTCAGCGGAAATGGGCCTCATCTCGCCTGGAGGGGAGAACCTCCTGGATTTTCTCGAGTTGCGGCAGGTGCTCTCGACTAACGACGGGTACCTCAGGGATCCGCTATGGTGGCCTCAGGAAACGCCAGTCCACATGCGAGTTGCTCGGGAGCCTCTCGGGATTGCTCTCCGTCGATGCTGGGGCCTAAGACCTTGTGTGGAATCGGTGCCGGAACCTGAGGATTCCTCTCCAGTGTTGACATGGATCTTGGGGTACTTCTGGAGTCTACCCAGGGGAGGCAGTCCTCGTCTCGAGTGGGGTATGCACGTGCGCTTTCCTGCCGAGATGTAGCAGCAGTGTCACGCTTCCCTTCGCGTGCATCAAGGGATTTGTGGCTTTCCTCGAATTTTCCCACGAGGCTTTCCCACAGGGCTGTCCCACGTGCCACCGTGGTGTGAGTCGATCCTCGACTTGAAAGTTGAGGCAGTGCAGGGAAATCAGGTTTCCCTGGAATGGACTGAGACATCTGGGGACTCTGGGAATGGTGGCACGACCCTGTAGTTCCTTTCCTGTGGACAGTGAGATGCGACGGGAACGCGGGAATTCTTTCCCCAACACGCAGGGAAAGGATCCCTCCTCTCAAGCTAGGAGGCGGAAATGGGGCTCCTCTGGATGTGGGCGGGACTCTCGTGATTCCTCCGAGTGGAGACGGGTATGTCGGGGAACTTCTTGAGTTGCAGCAAGGGTGTGAAGAACCCTTTGTAAGTTCCATAGGTTAGATGTGATTGGCCTCAAGACGCCTCAGCGGAAATGGGCCTCATCTCGCCTGGAGGGGAGAACCTCCTGGATTTTCTTGGGTTGCGGCAGGTGCTCTCGACTTCCGACTGGGACCTCAGAGACCCGCTCTGCTGGCCTCAGGAAAGGACAGTCCCCATGCGAGTTGTTCGGGGCCTCTCGGGATTCCTCTCCCGTTGATGCCGGGGCCTAAGACCTGGTGTGGAGTCGGTCCCGGAGCCTGAGGATTACTCTCCAGTGCTGACATGGAACTTGGGGTACTTCTGGAGTCTCCCCAGCGGAGTCAGTCCTCGTCTCTAGTGGGGGCATGCACGTGCGCTTTCCTCCCGAGCTGTAGCAGCAGTGTCGCGCTTCCCTTCCCATGGATCAAGGGATCTGTGGCTTTCCATTCCGTCTTTCCCAGGAGGCTTTCCCAGGAGGCTTTCCCATAGGGCTGTCCCACGTGCCACCGTGGTGTGAGTCGATCCTCGGCTTGAAAGTCGAGGCAGTGCAGGGAAAACAGGTTTCCCTGGAATGGACTGAGACATCTGGGGGACTCTGGGAATGGTGGCACGACCCTGGAGTTCCTCTCGCCTTTCCTTTGGAGAGAGCCTCCTCTTGAGATGCGACGGGAACGCGGGGAATTCTTTCCCGACCACGCAGGGAAAGGATCCCTCCTCTTGAGCTAGGAGGCAGAAAAGGTTCTCCTCTGGATGTGGGCGGGACTCTCGTGCTTCCTCTCGAGTGGAGACGGGTAAGTCGGGGAACTTCTTGAGTTGCAGCAAGGGTGTGAAGGACCCTTTGGAAGTTCCAGAGGTTAGGTGTGATTAGCCTCGAGACGCCTCAGCGGAAATGGGCCTCACCTCGCCTGGAGGGGAGAACCTCCTGGATTTTCTCGAGTTGCGGCAGGTGCTCTCGACTTAAGACGGGGTCCTCAGGGACCCGCTCTGGTGGCCTCAGGAAAGGCCAGTCCCCATGCGAGTTGCTCGGGGCCTCTCGGGATTCCTCTCCCATCGATGCCGGGGCCTAAGACCTTGTGTGGAGTGTGTTCCAGAACCTGAGGATTCCTCTCCAGTGCTGACATGGATCTTGGGGTACTTCTGGAGTCTCCCAGGGGAGTCAGTCCTCGTCTCGAGTGGGGGCAAACACGAAGCTTTCTCCCGAGCTGTAGCAGCAGTGTCACGCTTCCCTTCGTATCAAGTTATCAGGGGCTTTCCCTCGAGGCTTTCCCACGAGGCTTTCCCACAGGGCTGTCCCACGTGCCACCGTGGTGTGAGTCGATCCTCGGCTTGAAAGTCGAGCAGTGCAGGGAAAACAGGTTTCCCTGGAATGGACTGAGGCATCTGGGGGACTCTGGGAATGGTGGCACGACCCTGGGGTTCCTCTCGCCTTTGCTGTGGAGAGTGCCTCCTCTTGAGATGTGACGGGAACGCCGGGATTCTTTCCCGACCACGCAGGGAAAGGATCCCTCCTCTCGAGCTAGGAGGCGGAAACAGGGCTCCTCTGGATGGGGCAAAACTCTTGCTTCCTCTCGAGGGAGACGGGTATGTCGGGGAACTTCTTGAGTTGCAGCAAGGGTGTGAAGGACCCTTTGGAAGTTCCAGTGATTAGCTGCGATTAGCCTCGAGACGCCTCAGCGGAAATGGGCTTCATCTCGCCTGGAGGGGAGAACCTCCTGGATTTTCTCGAGTTGCGGCAGGTGCTCTCAACTTACGACGGGGACCTCAGGGACCCGCACTTGTGGCCTCAGGAAAGGCCAGTCCCCATGCGAGTTGCTCGAGGCCTCTCGGGATTCCTCTCACGTCGATGCGGGGCCTAAGACCTTGTGTGGAGTCGGTGCCGGAAACTGAGGATTCCTCTGCAGTGCTGACATGGATCTTGGGGTACTTCTGGAGTCTCCCCAGGGGAGTCAGTCCTCGTCTCGAGTGGGGCATGCACGAGCGATTTCCTCCCGAGCTGTAGCAGCAGTGTCACGCTTCCCTTCCATGGATCAAGGAATCTGTGGCTTTCCCTCGAGGTTCCCTTTCCCACGAGCTTTCCCACAGGGCTGTCCCACGTGCCACCGATGGTGTGAGTCGATCCTCGGCTTGAAAGTCGAGGCAGTGCAGGGAAAACAGGTTTCCCCTGGAATGGACTGAGACATCTGGGGGACTCCTGGGAATGGTGCACGACCTTGGAGTTCCTCTCGCCTTTCCTGTGAGAGACGCCTCCTCTTGAGATGCGACGGGAACGCCGGGAATTCTTTACCCGAACCACGCAGGGAAAGGATCCGTCCTCTCGAGCTTATGCGGGCGTGAAACGGGGCTCCTCTAGATGTGGGCGGGACTCTAGTGCTTCCTCTCGAGTGGAGACGGAGTATGTCGGGGAACTTCTTGAGTTAAACAAGGGTGTGAAGGACCCTTTGGAAAGTTCCAGAGGTTAGGTTTGATTAGCCTCGAGACGCCTCAGCGGAAATGGGCCTCATCTCGCCTGGAGGGGAGAACCTCCTGGATTTTCTAGAGTTGCGGCAGGTGCTCTCGACTTACGACGGGGACCTCAGGGGACCCGCTCTGGTGGCTCCAGGAAAGGCCAGTCCTCATGCGAGTTCTGGGGCCTCTCGGGATTCCTCTCCCGTCGATGCCGGGGCCTAAGACCTTGTGTGGAGTCTGTTCGGAACCTGAGGATTCCTCTCCAGTGCTGACATGGATCTTGGGGTAACTTCTGGACGTCTCCCCAGGGGAGTCAGTCCTCGTCTCGAGTGGGGGAATACACGTTAAGCTTTTCTCCCGAGCTGTAGCAGCAGTGTCACGCTTCCCTTCGCGTGAATCAAGTTATCAGGGGGCTTTCCCTCGAGGCTTTCCCACGAGGCTTTCCCACAGGGCTGTCCCACGTGCCACCGTGGTGTGAGTCGATCCTCGCTTGAAAGTCGAGCAGTGCAGGGAAAACAGGTTTCCCTGGAATGGACTGAGGCATCTGGGGACTCTGGGAATGGTGGCAGGACCCTGGGGTTCCTCTCGCCCTTTGCTGTGGAGAGTGCATCCTCTTGAGAATGTGACGGAACGCCGGGATTCTTTCCCGACCACGCAGGGAAAGGATCCCTCCTCTCGAGCTAGGAGGCGGAAACGGGGCTCCTCTGGATGTGGGCAAACTCTATTGCTTCCTCTCGAGGGGAGACGGGTATGTCGGGGAACTTCTTGAGTTGCAGCAAGGGTGTGAAGGACCCTTTGGAAGTTCCAGTGATTAGCTGCGATTAGCCTCGAGACGCCTCAGCGGAAATGGGCATCATCTCGCCTGGAGGGGAGAACCTCCTGGATTTTCTCGAGTTGCGACAGGTGCTCTCGACTTACGACGGGGACCTCAGGGACCCGCACTTGTGGCCTCAGGAAAGGCCAGTCCCCATGCGAGTTGCTCGGGGGCCTCTCGGCATTCCTCTCCCGTTGATGCCAGGGCTTAAGACCTTGCGTGGAGTCGGTGTCGGAACATGAGGATTCCTCTCCAGTGCTGAGATGGATCTTGGGGTACATCTGGAGTCTCCCAAAGGGAGTCAGTCCTCGTCTCGAGTGGGGGTATGCACGTTCGCTTTCCTCCCCGAGCTGTAGCAACAGTGTCACTCTTCCCTTCGCGTGCATCAAGGGATCTGTGGCTTTCCCTCGAGGCTTTCCCCCGAGGCTTTCCCACGAGGCCTTTCCCACAGGGCTGTCCTCGTGCCACCCGTGGTGTGAGTCGATCCTCGGCTTGAAAGTCGAGGCAGTGCAGGGAAAACAGGTTTTCCCTGGAATGGACTGAGACATCTGGGACTCAGGAATGGTGGTACGACCCTGGAGTTCTCTCGCCTTTCCTGAGGAGAGCGCCTCCCCTTGAGATGCGACGGAACGCGGGAATTCTTTCCTGACCACCCAGGGAAAGGATCCCTCCTCTCGAACTAGGATGCGGAAACGGGGCTCCTCTGGATGTGGGCGGGACTCTCGTGCTTCCTCTCGAGTGGAGACGGGTTATGTCGGGGAACTTCTAGAGTTGCAGCAAGGGTGTGATGCACCCTTTGGAAGTTCCAGAGGATACATGGATTAGCCTCGAGACGCTTCAGCGGAAATGGGCCTCATCTCGCCTGGAGGGGAGAACCTCCTGGATTTCTCGAGTTGCGGCAGGTGCTCTCGACTTACTACGGGAACCTCAGGGATCCGCTCTGGTGGCCTCAGGAAAGCCCAGTCCCCCATGCGAGTTTCTCGGGGGCCTCTCGGGATTCCTCTCCGTCAATGTCGGGTACCTAAGACCTTGTGTGGAGTCGGTGCCGGAACCTGAGGATTCCTCTCCAGTGCTGACATGGACCTTGGGGTACTTATGGGTCTCCCAGGGAGTCAGTCCTCGTCTCGAGTGGGGCATGCACGTGCGCTTTCCTCCCGAGCTGTAGCAGGCAGTGTCACGCTTCCCTTCGCGAGGATCTAGGGATCTGTGGCTTTCTCTCGAGCTTTCCCACCAGCTTTCCAACGAGGCCTTTCCCACAGGGCTGTCCCACGTGGCACCGTTTAGTGAGTCGATCCTCGGCTTGAAAGTCGAGGTAGGGCAGGGAAAACAGGTTTCCCTGGAATGGACTGAGAATTCTGGGGGGACTGCTGCTGGAGGTCCTCTCGCCTCTCCTGTGGAGAGCGCCTCCTCTTCAGAAGCCGACGGGAACGCCGGGAATTCTTGAATGGCCACGCAGGGAAAGGATCCCTCCTCTCGAGCTATGAGGTGGAAACGGGCCTCCTCTGGATGTGGGCGGGACTCTCGTGCTTATTCTCGAGTGGAGACGGCTATGTCGGGTAACTTCTTGAGTTGCAGCAAGGTTGTGAAGGACCGTTTGGAAGTTCCAGAGGTTAGGTGTTATTAGCCTCGAGACGCCTCATGGGAAACGGGCGTCATCTCGCCTGGAGGGGTGAACCTCCTGGATTTTCTCGAGTTGCGGCAGGTGCTCTCGACTTACGACGAGGACCTCAGGGACCCGCTCTGGTGGCCTCAGGAAAGGCCAGTCACCATGCGAGTTCCTCGGGACCGGTCGGGATTTCTCTCCCGTCGATGCCAGGGCCTAAGACCGTGAGTGGAGTAGGTGCCCCAACCGGAGGATTCCTCACCTATTTGACATGGATCTTGGGGTACTTCTGGAGTCTCCCCAGCGGAGTCTGTCCTCGTATCGAGTGGGGGCATGCACGTGCTCTTTCCTACCGAGCTGTAGCAGCAGTGTCCCGCTTCCCTTCGCGAGGATCACGGGATCTGTGGGTTTCCCTCGAGGCTTTCCCACAGGGCTGTCCCACGTGCCACCGTGGTGTGAGTCTATCCTCGGCTTGAAAGTCGAGGCAGTGCAGGGAAAACAGGTTTCCCTGGAATGGACTGAGACATCTGGGGGACTCTGGAAATGGTGGCACGACCCTGGAGTTCCTCTCGCCTTTCCTGTGGAGAACGCCTCCTCTTGAGATGCGACGGGAACGCCGGGAATTCTTTCCCGAACACGCAGTGAAAGGATCCCTCCTCAAGATCTAGGAGGCGGAAACGGGGCTCCTCTGGATGTGAGCGGACTCTCGTGCTTCCTCTCAAATGGAGACGGGTATGTCGGGGAACTTATTGAGTTGCAGCAAGGGTGTCAATGACCCTTTGGAAGTTCCAGAAGTTAGGTGTGATTAGCCTCGAGACACCTCAGCAGAAATGGGCCTAATCTCGCCTGGAGGGGAAAACCTCCTGGATTTTCCCGAGTTGTGGTAGGTGCTCTCATCTTACGACGGGGACATCCGGGACTCGCTCTGGTGCCTCAGGAAAGCCAGTCCCCATGCGAGTTGCTCGGGGGCCTCTCGGGATTCCACTCCCGTAGATGGCGGGCCTAAGATCTTGTGTGGAGTCAGTGTCGGAACCTGAGCATTCCTCTCCAGTGCTGACATGGATCTTTGGTACTTCTGGAGTCTCCCCAGGGGAGTCAGTCCTCGTCTCTAGTGGCGGCGGATAGCAGCAGTGCGCTTGGCGTTCCTCCCG
>NW_017190375.1:0-11320 GCF_001704415.2 Capra hircus | reverse complement strand
CTGCAAGGGGCAGGGGTTTCGATCCCGGGTTGGGGAACTAAGTTGCACATGCCTTGAGGCAGAGCCCAGAATGAATGAAATGGGTCTGCTCTCTGACCTGAGACCGTGTTGGCTCTGCAGGTGTGGTGGCCACTAGGGAGCTGGGCTGAGGGGTGTGCCGACCTGCTCTCTGTCATGAGGAGATTCACCTGAGGATGCAGAGCCCAGAGGACAGATGTGGGGACATCACTGCGAGCTTCTCCCTGGAAACTCTCGCCTCCAACCCTGTGTCATTTGCATCCACGAGCCTTCATTTGTAGAGATGACTGCGTGACAGTAGGAAGAGTCACTACCACTGAAAAGAGACTTTCTGACTTAACTCGCTTAGTATGAGATTACTCATGTTTTCACATGTATCAATAACTCATTGTTGGTTCTGCTTGGTTTTTGTCTTGAAAATAGTATTTTACATATGACTATTCCTCCAGTTATGTATGGACTCTAAAATACGATGACATTGCCTTTGCTTGCAAATTTTGTCTCTTTCACAGTAACGTTGATGTGAATGGTGTGATGAAAATAGGAGGCCTAGCACTTTTCTCCTGGTGGGTGTGGAACTGCTTCATCATACATTTGGCATTTATTTAGTTCGAGAAGGTAGCCTCAGAGAGTTCTTTTGAGTAGTTAGATGAGTTTATATCCCATGGTCATATATGAGGGTTCTGAGCTTTCTAACCCTCAGCAGCACTTGTACTACCTACATGGTCCGTTTTCAGCACTGCACTCCACTGTGGCAGTATCTCCTTGCCTTTTTAGTTTATTTCCCTCACGTGCAATGATGTTGAGCCATCTGAATATCTTCTTTAGGGAAATTCCTTTTGGATCTTTGCCCATTTAAAAATAAAAATTGGGCAGTCTTTTTCTTGTTAATTGAGTTCTTTAGTCTGGATGTGACTTTTTAAAAATCAAAATATAACTGATTTATAATGCTGTATTTGTTTCACAGTACAGCAAGGTGATTCAGTTATATACGTATAGTCTCCTCAGATTCTTTCCCGTTATACTTTTTTACAAGATGTTAGTATACTTCCCTGGGCTAGACAGCTGGTCCTTGTTGGTTATCTATTTTAGATACAGCAGGGAGCCTGGTGGGCTGCTGACTATGGGGTCACACAGAGTCAGACACGACTGAAGTGATTGAGCAGCAGCAGCAGCCGTGTGTATTTGTCAATCCCAACCTCCCAATTTATCCTTCCTCCCTCTGAAAAATTTTTAGGATTTTTACCCTTTAAGAAACTAAGAAATGTAAACAGAGTATTTCTAAATAAATATTAAAGAAAGGTTTTTTGTTTTTTTTGTTTCCAGAACTGGTTAATGGGAGGGTGTAAAATGTTTAGAGGCCCTGTCAAATTTAGGAAACCTTATGAAATACCAATTCTAAAGAGCATCAAGGTCACAGGTTATTTCCACACATGGCTTGAGCTTTCATGTGGCTTTGAAAACAAGGTCATGCAGTGTGAGGGGTCCTGAATGCCCTTCTCGTGAAGTCCAGGCTTCTGGGGTGCAGAGTGGGGCAAGGCTCTCACTTCAGCCACCCTGTTTTGCATGGGCCTGTGCTCTGGGGGTTGGTCCTACAGACCCTCAGGTCCACAAAGACCCATAGGCCTGTGCCATGTTTGGAAAACCCTTCTGAGCAAAGGAGCTTTAATGCTCAAGTTTTCCTTCCTGGGCTCCATTCTCCACTGTTTTGGGGTCTGGAAACTTTTTCCTGCCTGAACTGGAGTGGTTTTGAGAAATTTTTCAATATTCTTTTCCAGAACGTTCGGTGTATTTCAGCTGCAGGTGGGTCCTGCCAGATGACCGGGGCCGGACCTCCTTTCTCTTTTTCTGGTTTCACTGCTTATGGGGCGATCCTATGGTGAACATGAAATTCATTTGGAAGGTGATCATGTCACATCCAGGCTTCCCTGGTATCTCGGTGGTAAAGAGTCAGGCTGCAATGCAGAAGATGCGAGTTCAGTACCTGGGTTGGGAAGATCCCCTGGAGAAGGAAATGGCAACCCGCTCCACTATTCTTGCCTGGGAAATCCTGTGGGATGAGAAACCCAGCAGGCTACAGTCTCTGGGGTCACAGAGTCGGAGACAATGTAATGAGTAAACAACAGCATTTCAGAATCACATCTGGTGAAACCTCGCCAGCTCTGGGGGCTTCATGCTCTCCCCTGCAGCCTGTGGAAGGAGCGATGGGGGAGGGGGTTGGAGGGAGAACGGGAAACACTGTGATTTCTCATCAACACCCCCAGCCCCGCCTATGGAGTCCACCTTCCCCTTCTTCGCCAGCCAATCTTCATCACCTGCTGCCTTCCTGGCTGCTGTAGGGGCTTCCTCCTTCCTTCCCCACATTCGGGGCACTTCCTCCTTGATGGAGGAACCTGGACCTGGGCTGGAGGATGCGGACATGGTACCCCTGCTGCTGCACCCAGAGACTCTCCATTCCTTGAAGCTCGCCCCCTACCCCGAGGCCCCAGGACCATAGCACCGACCTCACCTGTAGGGTGAATCTCCAAGGATCTCAGGTGACCATGGACAGAGCCATCCAGCTCAATGTCTCCTGTGAGTGTGGAGGGTGGCTGAGTCCCTGAGGCAGTGGTGTGTGTGTGTGTGTGTGTGTGTGAGTGTGTAGAGAGAAGGCCAGTCTACTCTTCTATGGGTCTGCACCCTGGGAGCTGAGGTGGGGAGTGGCCGTGAAGGACAGCCTCCCCCCAACACTTCCTGGTTTCCCTCCTGGGGTGCTGGTCAGTTTCCATCCCACTCCTCCCTCTGCAGCAAGCCCATGTCTTTCTGCCCCAGATGCCCCGAGGAACCTCCACATCAGCCTCCCCTTCAGAAACGTCACAGGTAAGACAGGACCTCTCCTCTCCAGGGCTGGGTCCTGCTCCTGGGACCGCCTCCAAGGTGAGTCAGGGGAGTGGGCTTGAGTGTGATCAGATATGGGAAGAGCAAGGAGAAAATCACCACCCTGCCCCACCTCCCATGCACTAAACCACACACACATGCAATACACACATACACATATGCACAGATATTAATAGATCCTGGGAAGGCCAGAGGGTGAGACCTCAGCCTCCCCCACCTCTCCCACTATGCTTTCCCCAAAGCCCTCAAGATTCTGCAGAACACCTCATCCCTTCTCATCTCAGAGAGCCAGGCACCGCAGCTGCTGTGTGTTGCTGACAGCCACCCCCCTGCACAGCTGAGCTGGTTTCCAGGGTCTCCCGCCCTGGAGGCCGCCCCCAACTCCAGCACCAGGATCCTGGATATGCAGGACTTAGGACCTGCAGAAAGAGAGTTCACCTGGTGAGCTCAGAACCCTCTGGGCTCCCAGCACGTTTCCAGAGGACAGACGTGCAGACATCACTGTGAGCTTCTCCCTGGAAATGCTTGACTCCAAATCTGTCTCCTTTCCACCCAAGGGTTTTAATCTTTTAATTTGTAGAGGTGACTGTGTGATGACCCAAAGAGTAAATTCCACTGAAAAGAGACTTTTATTCCTTTCATTTTCCAAGAATACATGGTCCCTCATCAGGACAGGGCCCAGGGGGAAGCACGAGGTTGTGCTCAAGGAGCAGGAGCAGGGAAGCCTTCCTTCGAGTTTCCACGGGAAAGACAAGGCTTCTTGTTGTTGTTCAGTTGCTCGGTCACGTCCAGCTCTTTGCAGGACAGCATGCTAGGCTTCCATGTCCTTCACCATCTCCCGGAGCTTGCTCAAACGCATTTTCATTTAGCTGGTGATGCCATCCAACCATCTCATCCTCTGTTGTCCCCTTCTCCTTCTGCCTACAATTTCCCCCATCATCAGGGCCTTTTCTAAGGAGTTGGCTCTTCACACCACGTGGCCGAAGTATTGGAACTTCAGCTTCAGCATCATTCCTTCTGTTAGGGAAAGCACACTGACTGAAACCACCCACCCTGGCAAGGCACCACAGTAACCATTTGCATGAGGTGTTCTACGACAGGAGGTCCTGGTAAGGAACACGGAGCTAATAAGCCTCCACCACCAGAAGAGTTCTGGAAAGGTCAAATGGAGACACCACATGTCCGACCACCTCCCAGAATCCTTCTCTCTGGCATCCATCTTGGCGGAACAAGGCATGCACCACCAGCAAGGACTCTGAGCCTGAATGTTTGGCTAAAGACAACCAGGAAACTAATCCCATCACCATACAACCCAAGACTGCAAGCCATGTGACAGAGCTGTTCTCCTGGGTTCCCTTACCCTGCTGCTCTCCACCCGGGCGCCCTTTCCCGATAAAATCTCTTGCTTTGTCAGCACATGTGCCTCCTCGGACAATTCATTTCTGAGTGTTAGACAAGAGCCCAGTTTCAGGCCCTGGAAGGGGTCCCTCTTCCTGCAACACTTCCAGTGAATATTCAGGGTTGATTTCCTTTAGGATGGACTGGTTGGATCTCCTTGCAGTCCAAGGGACTTTCAAGAATCTTCTCCAACACCACAGTTCAAAAGCATCAATTCTTTGGCACTCAGCTTTCTTTATAGTCCAACTCTCACCTCCATACATGACTACTGGAAAAACCATAGCTTTGACTATACCGAACTTTATCAGTAAAGTAATGTCTCTGCTTTTCAATATGCTGTCTAGGTTTGGAAGAAAATATAGCTTTTCTTCCAAGCATCTTTTAATTTCATGGCTGCAGTCACCATCTGCTATGATTTTGGAGCCCCCCCAAATAAACTCTGTCATTGTTTCCCCATCTATTTGCCATGAAGTGATGGGATGAGATGCCATGAACTTAGTTTTTTGAATGTTGGGTTTTAAGCCAGCTTTTCCAGTCCCCTCTTTCACCTTCACGTAGAGGCTGTTTAGTTTCCTTCTCACTTTCCACCATAAGGGTGGTGTCATCTGCATATCTGTGGTTATTGTTATTTGTCCTGGCAATCTTGATTCCAGCTAGTGCTTCGTCCAGCCCAGCATTTCTCATGATGTACTGTGCATATAAGTTAAAAAAGCAAGGTGACAATATGCAGCTGCGACATACTCCTTCCCCAATTTTGAACCAGTTTCTTGTTCCATGTCTGGTTCTAACTGTTGCTTCTTGACCTGCAAACAGGTTGTAGGAGGCAGGTAAGGTAGTCTGGTCTTCTCATCTCTTGAGGAATTTCCCACAGTTTGTTGAGATCCACACAGTCAGGAAAGAGTCTGCCTGCAATGCTGGAGACCTGGTTCAACTCCTGGATCAGGAAGTTCCCCTGGAGAAGGGATAGACTACCCACTCCAGTGTTCTTGGGCTTCCCTGGTGACTCAGCTGGTAAAGAATCCACTTGCAATGGGGGAGACCGGGGTATGATCCCTGGGTTGGGGAGGTCCCCTGCAGAAGGGCATGGCAACTGACTTCCAGTATTCTTGCCTGGAGAATCCCCATGGACAGAAGAGCCTTGCGGGCTGCAGTCCATGGGGTCACAAAGCGTGGGACATGACTGAGGGAACAAGCACATCACAGCAGCACAGCACTTCTTTCCTGGTGGGTGTGGACGTGTTTTGCCATAAGGTCAGCATTTATTTAATTCTGGAAGGCAATCTCAAAGAGTTCTGTCATTAGCCAAGTCAGTTTCCATCCCAGCACCATATATGAGGGCTCTGAGCTTTTTACAACCTCAGCTGCACTTGTGTTACCTGCAGGCTCAGTTTTCAGTGCTGCACTCCACTTGGTAGTATCTCATTGCCCTTTTCATTTATTTCCGTTTGGTGCAATTGACAGGGTAAAAGGCAGGAAGGCCAGGGGTCACTGAATGGAGGAAATAGGCTGCAAGTTTCAGACATTTTTTGTCTCTCCCTTAAGCAGCAGGAGGAAACAAACTGCAAGTGTTAGATTTTTTCCCCTTATCTGTACAAATTTAAAAAGAGGTTTCTTTTAAAATTCTTTGTTGCCATGATGACACCTGGTTCCACTTGAACTTAACTTTTCTCAGACTTTGAACTAACTAATGCATTTTTCTTATGGAAATGTTTGTCTTAAGCTATGTTAATGAACTATGTTCAGTTCAGTTCAGTTGCTCAGTTGTGTCCCACTCCTTTTGACCTCATGGACTGCAGCATGCCAGGCCTCCCTTCATCACTAACTCCCGGAGTTTACTCAGACTCATGTCCATTGAGTCAGTGATGGCATCCAAGCATCTCACCCTCTGTTGTCGCCTTCTCCTCCCACCTTCAATCTTTTCCAGCATAAGGGTCTCTTCAAATGAGTCAGCTCTTTGAATTTTTGTCTCCAGGCTATGGGCTTCCCTCATAGTTCAGTGGGTAAAGAATCTGCCTGCAATGTGGGCGACCTGGGTTCCATCACTGGGTTGTGAAGATCCCCTGAAGAAGGGAAAGGCTACCCACTCCAGTACTCTGGCCTGGAGAATTCCATGGGGGTCACAAAGAGTCACACATGACTGAGCGACTTTCACTTCACTTCTGTCTTCAAGTTGGTTCCACCTAAAACTCAGAACTGACTTGACAAACCAGTATGTTTTACTCATGCAGATGTTCTCTAAGCTACTTTTCACTTCACTTCTGTCTTCAATGTTCAGAGGTTAACCTTTACCTTGACACTCAGAACTGAACTTGACAACATCCCAAGAAATGTATGATTCTTAGCTGAACATCTCGTTTGCAAGAATGTTCAGCCCTGGTTGAGAGTCTCGTTTGCACTTCTCAACCTTCTTTATACCTTGTTCCCTACATACTTTAATGAGACTGTATTTGCTTGGAAACCTGCATTTCTTCAAGATTCATGTCAATCATTTTATGGCCCGGGATAACTCACCTTGTGCCAATGTTATCTCAGAATGCGTGTTCTGAGTGAGGGGCCTGATGCCAGTCTCTGAGTTTTGAGACATTTCTTTTCTCCAATTAGCAGCCTGCTAGTAGCTATATAACATCCACCTAAAGACTAGCGGGGGGCACTCTTTCTGCCCCCTTCTGATGTCTATGTCATAAGCTTTCTCTATCTCTTTTATACTTTAATACAACTTTATTACACAAGAGCTCTGCGGGATCAAGCCTCGCCCCAGATTGAATTCCTCTCTCTGGAGGCCAAGAATCCAGGCATCTTACACGGCTCAGCAACAACCATTGACAAAGATGTTGAACCATTTGACTTTGCTTTTGTGAAATCCCTGTTTGGTTTCTCACTTATTTAATAATAAAAATTGGGCAGTCTGTTTTGAAAAAATAAAAAGGTTTGAGTTCTTTATTTTTTATGTGTATTTTTAAAAATTGTAGTTAATGGTTTTATAATGTTGTGTTAGTTTCACAGTGCAGCAAGTTGATTCTGTATATATATACATACACACACACACATACATATACATATATATATATTCTGTTCAGGTTGTTTTCCATATATAATATATATAACATATATATTCTGTTCAGGTTGCTTTCTATCATAGCTTACTACAAGATGCTGAGTAATGTTCCCCGTGTGATATATTTGGTACTTGTTGGTTATCTACTTTATATATAGTAGTGGGTACATGGTAATTCCAAACTTCTACTTTACCCTGTACAAAGTGAGTCTTTTGACTTGTGACTTTCTCTCCCCCTCTTCTCTCTCTCTTCTTTGCTGTGCAGGAGTCTAAAAATTATTTTATGAAATCGTCTCATCAGTGTCTTCATTTGTACGCAGTGTGCTGTCTGTCCACTTATGAAATCTTTGCATATCTCAATATCTTTTTAAAATTAAAGTATAGATGATATATAATTTATGTTAGTTTCAGGTGTACAACAGAATGCCCCTCCACAAAATATATTCCAAAATGATCACCATGACAGGACCTAGTTGCCAGCTGCCAGCATATACAGTGTTAATGACTGTAGTCAATTGCTATAGCTTTGTAGTAGAGTTGATATCAGAGAGTATCATACCTCCAGCTTTGTTCTTCTTTCTCAAGATTGTTTTGACTATTGATGTCTTTGATGGCTTCAATAAAATTTGAGATTATTTGTTCTAGCCCTTTTCAAAATGCCATGGGTATTTTAGATAAGGATTGAATTGAATATGTATTGCAAGGCTACAATGGACATTTTCACAATTTTCATTCTTCTGTTAGCATGGTATAGCTTTCAATTTCTTTGTGTCTTCTTCAGTTTCTTTCATCAATGGCTTATGTCTTTTCTCCTTGATGAAATTTATTCCTGGGTATTTTATTCTCTTTGATGCAGTTGTCCACGGGAAAGTTTTAAAATGCTTTCTTTCTGGTAGATATCTTCCTGCATTTCCCAGTACTACATACAATCATATTTTGTGTATATATTGGGGACAGCAGGAAAAAATGGTCCTTGAGGACAGGAAATAGCTTCACTCAGATATAGGTATCATGTTGCAAAAACTCACCCTTCATTCTCACCAGAGAAGGCCTTTTCCTGGGTGTCTGTCTGGTGCCCATGCTGGTGGGGCCAGGAGTCATCTCCCCAGCCCTCCTCCCACTGTCCTGGGGTCTAGGACGGTCAACAGCACTTCCTCTCTCCAGCACAAGAAGGAGGCTCCAGGGCCACATTACTTTATCATCCAGCATCATTTAGTTTCCTCTTCGTCTCATCTTTTTAAAGTTCACACCTCCAAAACTACCATTAGTACTTCCGTGTCATGTGAATACCACCTCATAAAATGTTACTATTGATTTGCTTTTAAAAATCTATGCATGGAACTTCCCTGGTGGTCCAGCGGTTAAGAACGCACCTGCCAATGCAGGGGACGCTCGTTTGATCCCTGGTCTGGGAAGATTCCACATGTCCTTGAGCAACTAAGTCCAAGAACCACAACTGAGCCACTGAGCCCACAGGGGCAAATACTGAAGCCTGTGGGTCCAGAGTCTGTTCTCCACAACAAGAGAAGCCAGCCAACGGGAAGCCTGAGTCCCACAACTGGAGTGTAGACCCTGCTCCCCGAAACTATGACTCAGCACAGCCAAAAATAAGTAAATAAATGAATAAACCTTTTTAAAAGTATAATATATACACTTTTCAGTGATAGGAAGTTGTAACTCTTTTGGATGTAAAAATGCTTGCTTCGTGTCCCAGTTCAATTGTTTGGGTTATTTTATCTTCTATTAGAATAGTCATTAGCACTTAAAGATGCATTTGGTCCCTAAATAATGATGTGGGGTCTTTGAAAGGGTCGACAGATGGCAGCGCAAGGTCTGGAGATTCTGAGAAACTGGGGGATCCAAGAAAGGCATACAAATGACACACTGGACATTGGGACATTTAAACTGATTGGTCAGAAATCACACACCTCTGGCCCCAAGCCAACCAAATAAGAACAGATCAATCCTAATAAAGATGCAAATCTGCTGTTATTCCCATCTTTGTGGTTATGTCACACCCTCTCATTGTCTATGCTGAGAACTTTGTATCTCTATCTTTTAAAATAAACTCTGCCTGTGTGAGTGTTTTTGAGTTTGCGGAATTCATTCTTTGGCTCCAGGATCAGAACACAGTTTCACGTTTCAGTGGGAGATAACTAACCAATCCGATCACATATCCTTGTCTAACTCAATGAAACTATGAGCCATGCCACGTAAGGCCACCCAAGACAGACGGCTCATGGTGGAGAGTTCTGACAAAACGTGGTCCACTGGAGAAGGGAATGGCAAACTACTTCTGTATGCCTTGAAAACCCCACGAACAGTATGAAAAGGCAAAAAGATAGGACACTGAAACATGAACTCTCCAGGTCAGTAGGTGGCCAATATGTTACTGGAGATCAGTGGAGAAATAATTCCAGAAAGAATGAAGAGCTGGAGCCAAAGCAAAAAACAACACCCAGTTGTAGATGTGACTGGTGATGGAAGTACAGTCCAGTGCTATAAAGAATGATATTGCATAGGAACCTGGATGTTAGGTCCGTGAATCAGGGTAAATTGGAAGTTGTCAACAGGAGATGGCAAGACTGCACATTGACATTTTAGGAATCAGTGAACTAAAATGGACTGGAATGGGTGAATTTAACTCAGATGACCATTATATCTACTCTTGTAGGCAAGAATCTCTTAGAAGAAATGGAGTAGCCATCATAGTCAACAAAACTGTCTGAAATACAATACTTGGATGCAATCTCAAAAATGATGGAATGATCTCTGTTCATTTCCAAGGCAAACCATTCAATATCACATTAATCCAAGTCTGTGCTCCAACCAGTAATGCTGAAGAAGCTGAATTTGAATGGTTCTATGAAGACCTACAAGACCTTCTAGAATTAACACTGAAGAAAGATGTCCTTTTCATTATAGGGGACTGAAATGCAAAAGTAGGAAGTAAAGAACTACTAGAGTAACAGGCAAATTAGTCATTGGAGTACAGAATGAAGCAGGGCAAAGGCTCATAGAGTTTTGCCAAGAGAAGCACTGGTCAGAGCAACACACTCTTCCAACAATAGAAGAGAAGACTACACGTGGACATCACCAGATGGTCAACACCAAAATCAGATTGATTATATTCTTTGCAACCCAAGGTGGAGAAACTCTACACAGTCAGAAAAACAAGACCAGGAGCTGTCTGTGGCTCAGATCATGAATTCCTTATTGCCAAATTCAGATTGAAATTGAAGAAAGTGGGGAAAACCGCTAGACCATTCGGGTTTGACCTAACTCAGATCCCTCACGATTATACAGTGGAAGTGACAAATAGATTTAAGGAATTAAATCTGATAGACAAGAGTGCCTGACGAACTATGGACAATGGAGGTTCGTGACATTGTACAGGAGGCAGTGATCAAGACAATCCTCAAGAAAAAGAAAATGCAAAAATGCAAAATGGTTATATGAGGAGGCCGTAAAAAATAGCTGAGGAAAGAAGAGAAGTGAAAAGCAAAGGAGAAAAGGAAGGATATACCCATCTGAATGCAGTCTCAAAGAACAGCAAGGAGAAAAATGAAAGCCTTCCTCAGTGATCAATGCAAAGAAACAGAGGAAAACAATAGAATGAGGAAGACTAGAGATCTCTTCAAGAAAATTGGAGGCACCAAGGGAACTTTTTCATGCAAAGATGGGCACAATAAAGACAGAAATGGTATGGACCTAATAGAAACAGAAGATATTAAAGAGGTGGCAAGGATACATAGAAGAACTGAGGCACCAAGGGAACTTTTCATGCAAAGATGGGCACAATAAAGACAGAAATGGTATGGACCTAATAGAAACAGAAGATATTAAAGAGGTGGCAAGGATACACAGAAGAACTGTACAAAAAAGATCTTCATGACCCAGATAATTACGATGGTGTGATCACTCACCTAGAGCCAGTCATCCTGGAATGCGAAGTCAAGTGGGCCTTAGGAA
>NW_017190374.1:0-11320 GCF_001704415.2 Capra hircus | reverse complement strand
GGAAAGAAATGCGAATTTGGCCTCTAGGCCCAGTATCCAGATGTGTGCACAGGATATTTTCCCCACAGGATTCAAGAATGTTCCAGACAGACCTAAGCTCACTAGCTCTCTCCTGCAGAGGAAATGAAATATTTTGCTGAACCACGAAAAGATGCTGGATTCTTGGCCTTATGGAGGAGAAGAATTCAATCCAGGGCCCAAAGAGGCTTGATTGCTCAGAGCTTTTGTGCAATAGAGTTTTATTAAAGGAGAAAGGAGATAGAGAAAGCTTCTGACAGAGACATCACAAGGGGCAGAAAGCGTACCCCCTTGCTAGTGTTAGTAATGGAGTTATATACTCCCAATAAGTTATGACAACGAACAAAAGAATGTCTGGAGGTTGTAAAGACTCACTAGACTTACTCCCATAATTGACATTTTAGATAAACAGGATTAGCCAGAAGGTTTTTTCCAGAGACCGTCCTCAAGAAGGATGCATGATTGTTATATAATCCTAAGGAATGTAGAGGGAAAAACAATTTGTCCTTCCTTCCTCCTTGAGAATTCTAGACCCCTCTCTCCTTGGGGACCCTTGAACTTCTTATAAACCTGCCTTGGCAATGACTCTCTCAGAAACATGATTGAACAGCCGTTTGGAGCTTCCTTTGACTTTCCCTGGGAGGGAGGGAACCCTCCCTGAGCACAGGGCCTCAGGGGCCATGGCCAATGAAAAATAATCTCCCAGCAAGTGCTTTTCAGCCCTGTGTGACTCTCAGCCCACAGGAGGCTGAGAAAACTCTCTTCCTTGGAGGAAGGAAAGGCAGCCCAAGAGTGTGTTTTCAGGCCTGTATCTTGCAGCAAGTGTTTGGCTTGTTAGACAGAAGACCTGCAGGCCTGTTCCAACAGACTCAATGCCAGAATCAGGGCCTTGTGTCTCCCTGCAGTTTCCTGGCCTTGCAAACACATTCCTAGGTGAGAGCAGTCCTGCCCATGGGGAAGCAGGCTGCGGGAGTGTGTCTGAGGGGGCCAGGTGTCATGCTGGGGTCACCTGGTCGAGGGCACCTTGCACCTCCAATGGACCCCAGGCAAGGAGTTGCAGGCCACCACCTTGCTTCTGAAATCCCAAATGGGGGAGCAAAGCTCGCTCTGTCAGAGGGAAGAAAACAGCAACAGGATGGATTTTCAAGCAGTTGCTAGGCGTACTGCGTTAGGGCTCCAAGGAAGGAAAATGCGAATTTTAGCCCCTACGACTGGTATCCAGTGGGCTCCCAGGATGATTTCCCCGCAGGATCCAAGAACGTTCCAGACAGACCTGGGCTCACTAGCTCCCTCCTGCAGAGGAAACATGAGAGAACAGCTGTTTGGAGGTTGCTTTGACTTCCCCTGGGAGGGTAGGATCCCTCCCTGGGTGCAGGGCCTCAGGGGCCATTGCCGCTGAGAAATGCCCTCCGAAGCCAGACCTTTCCAGCCTTGTATGACTCAGCACAGAGGAGACTGGAAAAGCTCTCTTCCTTGGAGGAAGGAAAGGCAGCCCCAGAGAGTGTGTTTTTCACACCTGTATCTTGCAGCAAGTGTTTGGCGTCTCAGACGTCAGACCTCCAGGCCTGCTCCAACGGCCTCAGTTCCAGAGTCAGGGCCGTGTGTCTCCCTGCATTTTCTGAGCCTTGGGAACACATTCCTAGGTCAGAACAGTCCTGCCCATGGGGAAGGAGGCTGCGGGAGTGTGTCTGAGGGGGTCGGGTGCCATGCTGGGGTCCAATAGACCGGTACCTCCAATAGACCCCAGGACAACAGCGGTGGGGCTCGCCCTGGCTTCCGAAATGCCAAAGCGAGAAGCAAAGCTAGCTCTATCAGAAGGAAGAAAAGAGCAATCGGATGGATGTTCAGGCTGTTGCTGGCCGCACCACTTCAGGGTCCCCCCGAGAGGAACAGGCGCCCTGTGGCCCCTAGGTCCGATATGCAGGTTAACACACAGGGTGTGTCCCCATAGGAGCCAAGAATTTTCCTGACAGACCTAGGCTCACTAGAGCTCTCCTACAGGGCAAAAGGGGTAGAACAGACTGTGGATGTGACTCTGCCTTTCCCAGCGAGCATGGGGCCCTCCCTACGGCCCCGGCTCCAGGGAAAATTGTCCCTGAAAAATGACCTCCAAGAAGCGCTTTTCCAGCAGGCTGGGATGCAGAGTTCACAGGATGCGGGGAAAGTGATCGTCCCTCAGGGAAGAAGAGGCAGCCACCCAGTGTGTGTTTGCAAGCCTGTATTTGGAAGAAACTGGTTAGCTCCTTCAAGGGGAGACCTCCAGGTCTGCTCAGAGGACCGAAATTCCAGAGGCAGCACCATGCATCTCCCCTGTTCCTTTCTGAGCCTTGGAAAGACATTTCTAGCTTATAGCGGTATTGCTCATGGAAGAAGCCAGGATGCAGGAATGTGTCAGACATGACTGGGTGCCTTCCTGGGTTCAGCTCCGTGAGGGGGCCCTTTCCACTCAGAGTAGGTCCCATGCCTCCTTGGGGAGGAAGTGGGGCCCCGCTTGCCTCCAAATTGCCAAAGGCTGGAACAAAGCTAGTTCTATCAGAGTAAGAAAAGAGCAATTGGATGGATGTGGAAGCTGTTGCTGGGCCGCACTGCTTCAGGCCCCCCACCCCTCCGCCCCCGAGAGAAAACAGGCGCCCTGTGGCCCCTAGTCCTGGATGCAGTTTCACACATAGAATGTGTCCCCATAGGAGCCAAGAATTTTCCTGGACAGACCTAGGCTCACTAGAGCTCTCCTACAGAGCAAAGGGGATGGGACAGATGTGTGGCTGTGGCTCTGCCTTTCCCTGGGAGTGTGGAGCCGCTCCCTATGGCCCCGGGCTCCAGGGGAAATTGCCCCTGAATAATGACCTCCAAGAAGCGCTTTTCCAACTGGCTGAGACGTGGAGTTCTCAGGATGCAGGGAAAGCGAGTGTCCTTCGGGGAAGCAAAGGCAGTCACCTGTTATCATGACTTACTAGAATAGTAGGTACCTTCTCCGGTTGGGCAGAGGCCTTCCCTACCTGATCTGAAAAAGAAAATGAAGTAGCTCGCTGATTTGAGAAATAATTCCCAGACTTGGGTTTCCAACCAGTATAGAATCCGACAATGGCCCTGTCTTTGTAGCCGCGTTAATTAACAGGTATGTGAAGGCCTCTAAATATCAGTGGAAATTACATACAGCATATAGGCCCCAGTGTTCTGGAATGGATGGAAAGAAACAACCAAACTCTTGAAGAAACACTTTCAAAATGGATCATAGAGACTGACTGTACATGGATGGGCCTTGCTTCCGGCCAGACTTACTCATATTACGGGTAACCTGCACGTTCCCACAGTTGTTGTCCTTATGAAATTTTCTATGGGAGACCCCCTCCCACAGTGAGGCAGGTGTTAGCAGATTTGCCACAAGTAAGGGGGTGGGATTTCACAGCAGATGGAACAATTAGGTAAGGTAATAAATCAGGTAACTAAGTTTGTATAAAAAAGAATCTCATTCCCCCTTGAGGAACAGATTCATGAATTTGTGCTCAGTGATCAGGTGTGGCTCAATGACTGGAAACACAATTCCTTGGCCTGACATCGGAAAGGTCCTTATACTGTTGTTTTAGCCACAATTCTGAAAGAGATGGGAATACCAGACCACCTAACCTGCCTCTTGAGAAATCTGGATGAAGGTCAGGAAGCAACAGTTAGAGCAGGACATGGAACAACAGACTGGTTCCAAAAAGGAAAAGGAGTATGTCAAGGCTGCATATTGTCACCCTGTTTATTTAACTTCTATGCAGAGTACATCATGAAAAATGCTGGGATGGAAGATACATAAGCTGGAATCAAGATTGCCGGTAGAAATATCAATCAACTTAGATATGCAGATGACACCACCATTATGGCAGAACGTGAAGAGGAACGGGTATGTCGGGGAACTTCTTGAGTTGCAGCAAGGGTGTGAAGGACCCTTTGGAAGTTCCAGAGGTTAGGTGTGGTTAGTCTCGAGATGCCTCAGCGGAAATGGGCCTCATGTCGCCTGGAATGGAGAGGCTCCTGGATATTCCCGAGTTTCAGCAGGTGCTCTCGAGTTACGATGGGGATTCAGGGACCCGCTCTGGCGGCCGCAGGAAAGGCCAGTTATCATGCGTGTTGCTAGGGGGCCTCTCGTGATTCCTCTCCCGTCGATGCCGGGGCCTAAGACCTTGTGTGGAGTCGGGGCCGGAAGCTGAGGATTCCTCCCAGTGCTGAAATGGATTTTGGGGTACTTCTGGAGTCTCCACAAAGGAGTCAGGCCTCGTCTCGAGTGGGGGCATGAGCGTGACTTTCCTCCCATGCTGTAGCAGCAGTGTCACGCTTCCCCTTGCTTGGATCAAGGGATCTGTGGCTTTCCTCGAGTCTTTCCCACGAGGCTTTCCCACAGGGCTGTCCCACGTGTCACGGTGGTGTGAGTCGATCCTCGGCGTGAAAGCCGAGGCAGTGCAGGGAAAACAGGTTCTGTGAAACGGACTGAGACATCTGGGGGAGTCTTGGAATGGCGGCACGACTCTGCAGTTCCTCTCCCCTTTCCTTTGGAGAGCGCCTCCTCTTGAGATGCGATGGGAATGCCGGGAATTCTTTCCCGACCAAGCAGGTAAAGGATCCTTCCTCTCGAGCTACGAGCCGGAAACGGAGCTCCTCTGCATGTGGCCGGGACCCTCGTGCTTCCTCTTGAGTGGAGACGGGTATGTCGGGGAACTTCTTGAGTTGCAGCATGGCTGTGAAAGACTCTTTGGAAGTTCCAGAGGTCAAGTGTGATTAGCCTCGAGACACCTCAGTGGAAATGGGCCTCATCTCGCCTGGAGGGGAGAACCTCCTGGATTTTCTCGAGTTGCGGCAGGTGCTCTCGACATACGACCGTGACCTCAGGGACAGTGTAGCAGATGTGTCACGCTTCCCGTCGCGGGGATCAAGGGATCTGTGGCTTTCCCACGAGGCTTTCCCACAGGGCTGTCCCACGTACCACCATGGTGTGAGTGGATCCTCGGCGTGAAAGTCGAGGCATTGCGGGGAAAACAGCCTTCCCTGGAATAGACTGATACATCTGGGGGACTCTGGAATGTTGGCAAGACCCTGGAGTTCCTCTCGCCTTTCCTGAGGAGAGCGCCTCCTCTTGAGATGCGACGGGAACGCCGGGAATTCTTTCCCGAACACGCAGGGAAAGGATCCCTCCTCTCAAGCTATGAGGCGGAAACGGGGTTCCTCTGGATGTGGGTGGGACTCTTGTGCTTTCCCTCGAGTGGAGACAGGAATGTCGGGGAACGTTTTGAGTTGCAGCAAGGGTGTGAAGGACCCTTTGGAAGTTCCTGAGGTTAGGTGTGATTACCTCGAGACGCCTCAGAGGAAATGGGCCTCATCTCGCCTTTAGCGGAAAACCTTCTGGATTTTCTCGAGTTGCGGCAGGTGCTCTCGATGTACGACGGCTATTTCAGGGACCCGCTCTGATGGCCTCAGGAAAGGCCATTCCCCATGCGAGTTGCTCGGGGGCCTCTCGGGATTCCTCTCCCGTCGATGCCGGGGCCTAAGACCTTGTGTGGAGTCGGTTCCGGAACTTGAGGATTCCTCTCCAGTGCTGACATGGATCTTGGCGTCCTTAAAGGCGAGATGAGGCCCATTTCCGCTGAGGCGTCTCGAGGCTAATCACACCTAACCTCTGGAACTTCCAAAGGGTCCTTCACACCCTTGCTGCAACTCAAGAAGTTCTCCGACATACCCGTCTCCACTCGAGAGTATTAACATCTTCCCTCCCACTTTCAGAGGAGCACCGTTTCCACCTCATAGCTCGAGAGGAGGGATCCTTTCCCTGCGTGGTCTGGAAAGCATTCCCGGCGTTCCAGTCGCATCTCAAGAGGAGGCCCTCTCAACAGGAAAGGCGAGAGAAACTTCAGGGTCGTTCCACCATTCCCAGAGTCCCCCAGATGTCTCTGTCAATTCCAGGGAAACCTGTTTTCCCTGCACTGCCTCGACTTTCAAGCCGAGGATCGACTCACACCACGGTGGCACGTGGGACAGCCCTGAGGAAAATCCTCGTGGGAAAGCCTCCAGGGAAAGCCACAGATCCCTTGATCCACGCGATGGGAAGTGTGACACTGCTGCTACAGTTCGTGAGGAAAGCTCACGTGCATGCACCCACACGAGAGGAGCACTGACTCCCCAGGGGAGACTCCAGAAATACGCCAAGACCCATGTCAGCACTGGGGAGGAATCCTCAGGTTCCGGCCCGACTCCACACAAGGTCTTAGGCCCCAACATCG
This sequence comes from Capra hircus, assembly GCF_001704415.2. Taxonomy (NCBI): domain Eukaryota; kingdom Metazoa; phylum Chordata; class Mammalia; order Artiodactyla; family Bovidae; genus Capra; species Capra hircus. The sequence goes on along the minus strand of NW_017190374.1, from coordinate 5,048 downwards.
ACGGGAGAGGAATCCCGAAAGGCCCCCTTGCAACTCCCATGGGCACTGGCCTTTCCTGAGGCCACCAGAGCGGGTCCCTGAGGTCCCCGTCTTAACTCGAGAGAGCCTGCCCAACTCTAGAAAATCCAGGAGTTTCTCCACTCCAGGCGAGATGAGGCCCATTTCCTCTGAGGCGTCTGGAGGCTCATCACACCTAAACTCTGGAAATTCAAAAGGGTCCTTGCTGCAACTCAAGATGTTCCCCGACATACCCGTCTCCACTAGAGAGGAAGCACGAGGGTCCCCCCACATCCAGAGGAACCCCGTTTCCGCCTGGCAGCTTGAGATGAGGGATCCTATCCTGCTTAGTCAGGAAAGATTTTTCGGCGTTCCCGTGGCATCTCAAGAGTAAGGGCTCTCAATAGGAAAGGCGAGAGGAACTCCAGGGTCGTGCCACCATTCCAAGAGTCCCCCAGATGTGTCAGTCCATTTCAGAGGAACCTGTTTTCCCTGCACTGCCTCGACTTTCACGCCGAATATCGACTCACACCATGGTGGCACGTGGGACAGCCCTGTGGGAAAGCCTCGTGGGAAAGCCTCGAGGGAAAGCCACAGATCCCTTGATCCCCGCGACGGGAAGCGTGACACACCTGCTACACTGTCCCTGAGGTCACGGTCGTATGTTGAGAGCACCTGCCACAACTCGAGAAAATCCAGGAGGTTCTCTGCTTCAGTCGAGATGAGGCCCATTTCTCTGCGCGGTGTCTCGAGAGTAATCACGCCTTAACTCTGGAACTTCCAAAGGGTCCTACACACCCTTGCTACAACTCAAGAAGTTCCCCGACATACCCGTCTCCACTCCAGAGGAAGCACGAGGGTCCGGCCACCTCCAGAGGAGCTCCGTTTCCTCCTCCAAGCTCGAGATGAGGGATCCTTCTCTGCTTCCTCGGGAAAGAATTTCCGACGTTTCCGACGCATCTCAAGAGGAGGCGCGCTGCACAGGAAAGGCGAGAGGAACTCATGGGTCGTGCCACCATTCCAAGAGTCCCCCAGATGTCTCAGTCCATTCCAGAGGATCCTGTTTTCCCTGCACTGCTTCAACTTGCACGGCGAGGATCGCGGTGGCAGAGGCGAGGATCGCGGTGGTACGTGGGAGAGCCCTGTGGGAAAGCCTCGTCTGAAAGCCTCGAGGGAAAGCCACAGATCCCTTGATCCACGCGATGGGAAGCGTGACACTGCTGCTACATCAAGGGAGGAAAGTGCACGTGCATGCCCCCACTCGAGACGAGGACTGACTCCCCTGGGGAGACTCCAGAAGTACCTCAAGATGCATGTCAGCCCTGGAGAGGAATCTTCAGGTTCTGGCCCCGACTCCACACAAGGTCTTAGGCCCTGGCATCGACGGAGAGGAATAGCGACACGCCCTCTAGCAACTCGCATGGGGACTGGCCTTTTCCTGAGGTCACCAGAGCGGGTCCATGAGGTCCCCGTCGTAAGTCGAGAGCACCTGCCGCAACTCGGTAAAATCCAGGAGGTTCTCCCCTCCAGGCGAGATGAGGCCCGTTTCCACTGAGGTGTCTCGAGGCTAATCACACGTGACCTCTGGAACTTCCAAAGAGTCTTTCACAGTCATGCTGCAACTCAAGAAGTTCCCCGACATACCTGTCTCCATTCAAGAGGAAGCACGAGCGTCCCGGCCACATCCAGAGGAGCTCCGTTTCCGCCTCGTAGCTCGAGATGAGGGATCCTTTCCCTGCTTGGTCGGGAAAGAATTCCCGGCAATCCCATCGCATCTCAACGGGAGGCGCTCTCCAAAGGAAAGGGGAGAGGAACTGCAGGGTCGTGCCACCATTCCGAGACTCCCCGAGACGTCTCAGTCCATTCCACAGGAACTTGTTTTCCCTTCACTGTCTCGGCTTTCACGCCGAGGATCGACTCACACCACCGTGGCACGTGGGACAGCGCGCTGTGGGAAAGCCCCGTGGGAAAGACTCGACGGAAAGCCACAGATCCCTTGGTCCACGCAAGGGAAGCGTGACACTGCTGCTACAGCATGGGAAGAAAGGGCACGCTCATGCCCCCACTCGAGACGAGGCCTCACTCCCTTGTGGAGACTCCAGAAGTACCCAAAATCCATGTCAGTACTGGAGAGGAATCCTCAGGTTCCGGCCCGACTCCACACAAGGTCTTAGGCCCCGGCATCGACGGGAGAGGAATCACGAGAGGCCCCCTAGGAACACGCATGATGACTGGCCTTTCCTGTGGCCGCCAGAGCGGGTCCCTGAAGTCCCCGTCGTAACTCGAGAGCACCTGCTGAAACTAGGGAATATCCAGGAGCCTCTCCATTCCAGGCGACATGAGGCCCACTTCCGCTGAGGCATCTCGAGACTAACCACACCTAACCTCTGGACTTCCAAAGGGTCCTTCACACCCTTGCTACAACTCAAGAAGTTCCCCGACATACCCGTTCCTCTTCACATTCTGCCATAATGGTGGTGTCATCTGCATATCTAAGTTTATTGATATTTCTACCGGCAATCTTGATTCCAGCTCATGTATCTTCCATCCCAGCATTTTTCATGATGTACTCTGCATATAAGTTAAATAAACAGGGTGACGATATACAGCCTTGACATACTCCTTTTCCTTTTTGGAACCAGTCTGTTGTTCCATGTCCTGCCCTAACTGTTGCCTCCTGACCTTCATCCAGATTTCTCAAGAGGCAGGTTAGGTGGTCTGGTATTCCCATCTCTTTCAGAATTGTGGCTAAGACAACAGTATAAGGACCTTTCGATGTCAGGCCAAGGAATTGTGTTTCCAGTCATTGAGCCACACCTGATCACTGAGCACAAATTCATGAATCTGTTCCTCAAGGGGAATGAGATTCTTTTTTATACAAACTTAGTTACCTGATTTATTACCTTACCTAATTGTTCCATCTGCTGTGAAATCCCACCCCCTTACTTGTGGCAAATCTGCTAACACCTGCCTCACTGTGGGAGGGGGTCTCCCATAGAAAATTTCATAAGGACAACAACTGTGGGAACGTGCGGTAACCCATAATATGAGTAAGTCTGCCGGAAGCAAGCCCATCCATGTACAGTCAGTTTCTATGATCCATTTAGAAAGTGTCTCTTCAAGAGTTTGGTTGTTTCTTTCCACCATTCCAGAACACTGGGGCCTATATGCTGTATGTAATTTCCACTGATATTTAGAGCTTCACATACCTGTTAATTAACGCGGCTACAAAGACAGGGCCATTGTCGGATTCTATACTGGTTGGAAACCCAAGTCTGGGAATTATTTCTCAAATCAGCGAGCTACTTCATTTTCTTTTTCAGATCAGGTAGGGAAGGCCTCTGCCCAACCGGAGAAGGTACCTACTATTCTAGTAAGTCATGATAACAGGTGACTGCCTTTGCTTCCCCGAAGGACACTCGCTTTCCCTGCATCCTGAGAACTCCACGTCTCAGCCAGTTGGAAAAGCGCTTCTTGGAGGTCATTATTCAGGGGCAATTTCCCCTGGAGCCCGGGGCCCTAGGGAGCGGCTCCACACTCCCAGGGAAAGGCAGAGCCACAGCCACACATCTGTCCCATCCCCTTTGCTCTGTAGGAGAGCTCTAGTGAGCCTAGGTCTGTCAGGAAAATTCTTGGCTCCTATGGGGACACATTCTATGTGTGAAACTGCATCCAGGACCTAGGGGCCACAGGGCGCCTGTTTCTCTCGGGGGCGGAGGGGTGGGGGCCTGAAGCAGTGCGGCCCAGCAACAGCTTCCACATCCATCCAATTGCTCTTTTCTTACCTCTGATAGAACTAGCTTTGTTCCAGCCTTTGACAATTTGGAGGCAAGCGGGCCCCACTTCCTCCCCAAGGAGGCATGGGACCTACTTTGAGTGGAAAGGCCCCTCACGGAGCTGAACCCAGGAAGGCACCCAGTCATGTCTGACACATTCCTGCATCCTGCTTCTTCATGAGCAATACCGCTATAAGCTAGGAATGTCTTTCCAAGGCTCAGAAAGGACAGGGGAGATGCATGGTGCTGCCTCTGGAATTTCGGTCCTCTGAGCAGACCTGGAGGTCTCCCCTTGAAGAAGCTCACCAGTTTCTTCCAAATACAGGCTTGCAAACACACACTTGGTGGCTGCCTCTTCTTCCCTGAAGCACGATCACTTTCCCCGCATCCTGTGAACTCTGCATCCCAGCCTGCTGGAAAAGCGCTTCTTGGAGGTCATTTTTCAGGGACAATTTTCCCTGGAGCCCGGGCCGGGAGGGCCCCATGCTCGCTGGGAAAGGCAGAGTCACATCCACAGTCTGTTCTACCCCTTTTGCCCTGTAGGAGAGCTCTAGTGAGCCTAGGTCTGTCAGGAAAATTCTTGGCTCCTACAGGGACACACCCTGTGTGTTAACCTGCATATCGGACCTAGGGGCCACAGGGCGCCTGTTCCTCTCGGGGGGGACCCTGAAGTGGTGCGGGCCAGCAACAGCCTGAACATCCATCCGATTGCTCTTTCTTCCTTCTGATAGAGCTAGCTTTGCTTCTCGCTTTGGCATTTCGGAAGCCAGGGGGAGCCCCACCGCTGTTGTCCTGGGTCTATTGGAGGTACCAGGTCTATTGGACCCCAGCATGGCACCCGACCCCCTCAGACACACTCCCGCAGCCTCCTTCCCCATGGGCAGGACTGTTCTGACCTAGGAATGTGTTCCCAAGGCTCAGAAAATGCAGGGAGACACACGCCCTGACTCTGGAACTGAGGCCGTTGGAGCAGGCCTGGAGGTCTGACGTCTGAGACGCCAAACACTTGCTGCAAGATACAGGTGTGAAAACACACTCTCTGGGCTGCCTTTCCTTCCTCCAAGGAAGAGACCTTTTCCAGTCTCCTCCGTGCTGAGTCATACAAGGCTGGAAAGGTCTGGCTTCGAGGGCATTTCTCAGCGGCAATGGCCCCTGAGGCCCTGCACCCAGGGAGGGATCCTACCCTCCCAGGGGAAGTCAAAGCAACCTCCAAACAGCTGTTCTATCATTTCCTCTGCAGGAGGAGCTAGTGAGCCCAGGTCTGTCTGGAACGTT
>NW_017190373.1:0-11321 GCF_001704415.2 Capra hircus | reverse complement strand
CTCTCGACTTACAATGGGGACCTCAGGGACCCGCTCTGGTGGCCTCAGGAAAGGCCAGTCCCCATGCGAGTTGCTCCCGGGGCCTCTTCGGGATTCCTCTCCCGTCGATGCCGGGGCCTAAGACCTTGTGTGGAGTCCGTGCCGGAACCTGAGGATTCCTCTCCAGTGCTGACATGGATCTTGGGTACTTCTGGAGTCTCCCCAGGGAGTCAGTCCTCGTCTCGAGGGGGCATGCACGTGCGCTTTCCTCCCGAGCTGTAGCAGCAGTGTCACGCTTCCCTTCGCGTGGATCAAGGGATCTGTGGCTTTCCTCGAGGCTTTCCACGAGGCTTTCCCACGAGGCTTTCCACACGTGCCACCGTGTGTGTGAGTCGATCCTCGGCTTGAAAGTCGACGCAGTGCAGGGAAAACAGGTTTCCCTGGAATGGACTGAAATCCTGGACTCTGGGAATGGTGCACGACCCTGGAGTTCCTCTCGCCTTTCCTGTGGAGAGCGCCTCCTCTTGAGATGCGACGGAACGCCGGGAATTCTTTCCCGACCACGCAGGGAAAGGATCCCTCCTCTCCTATAGGCGGAAACGGGGCTCCTCTGGATGTGGGGCGGGACTCTCGTGCTTCCTCTCGAGTGGAGACGGGTATGTCGGGGAACTTCTTGAGTTGCAGCAAGGGTGTGAAGGACCCTTTGGAAGTTCCAGAGGTTAGGTGTGATTAGCCTCGAGACGCCTCAGCGGAAATGGGCCTCATCTCGCCTGGAGGGGAGAACCTCCTGGATTTTCTCGAGTTGCGCAGGTGCTCTCGACTTACGGGACCTCAGGGACCCGCTCTGGTGGCCTCAGGAAAGGCCAGTCCCCATGCGAGTTGCTCGGGGGCCTCTCGGGATTCCTCTCCCGTCGATGCCGGGGGCTAAGATTGTGTGGAGTCGGTGCCGGAACCTGAGGATTCCTCTCCAGTGCTGACATGGATCTTGGGGTACTTCTGGAGTCTCCCCAGGGAGTCAGTCCTCGTCTCGAGTGGGGCATGCACGTGCGCTTTCCTCCGAGCTGTAGCAGCAGTGTCAGCTTCCCTTCGTGGATCAAGTGGCTTTCCGAGAGGCTTTCCACGAGGCTTTCCCACAGGGCTGTCCCACGTGCCACCGTGGTGTGAGTCGATCCTCGGCTTGAAAGTCGAGGCAGTGCAGGGAAAACAGGTTTCCCTGGAATGGACTGAGACATCTGGGACTCTGGGAATGGTGCACGACCCTGGAGTTCCTCTCGCCTTTCCTGTGGAGAGCGCCTCCTCTTGAGATGCGACGGAACGCCGGGAATTCTTTCCCGACCACGCAGGGAAAGGATCCCTCCTCTCGGCTAGGAGGCGGAAACGGGGCTCCTCTGGATGTGGCGGGACTCTCGTGCTTCCTCTCGAGTGGAGACGGTATGTCGGGGAACTTCTTGAGTTGCAGCAAGGGTGTGAAGACCCTTTGGAAGTTCCAGAGTTAGGTGTGATTAGCCTCGAGACGCCTCAGCGGAAATGGGCCTCATCTCGCCTGGAGGGGAGAACCTCCTGGATTTTCTCGAGTTGCGGCAGGTGCTCTCGACTTACGACGGGGACCTCAGGGACCCGCTCTGGTGGCCTCAGGAAAGGCCAGTCCCCTTGCAAGTTGCTCGGGGGCCTCTCGGGTTCCTCGGGTTTCCTCTCCCGTCAATGCTGGGGCCAAAAACCTTGTGTGGAGTCAGTGCCGGAACCTGAGGATTCCTCTCCAGTGCTGACATGGATCTTGGGTACTTCTGTAGTCTCCCCAGGGGAATCAGTCTTCGTCTCGAGTGGGGGCATGCACGTGGGCTTTCCTCCCGAGCTGTAGCAGCAGTGTCACGCTTCCCTTCGCGTGAACCAAGGGATAAGGGGCTTTCCCTCGAGGCTTTCCCACGAGGCTTTCCCACGAGGCTTTCTGCCGGGGTCCAGCCCGGTGGATCCAGGGAATTCGAAGGGTGGACGGCGTTGGCGTGGAAAGACTTGTTTGTTTATTAATGTAAGATTAGATTAAGAAACTATAGTGTAATAAGAAGATTAAGTGGACGAAGAGGGCTGAATAGCTTGGTTTACGCGGAAGGCCAATAAAATTCCAGACAAGGAATTTGCACCATCTACGTTGGGCCACCGGCGCCCGCTTGAATATCTAAGGGTGCCTCGCCTTAAGCTCCCTTTGGTGCGGGTCTTAACAGCCGGGCAAGTAAGTAGACCTGGCGAGCCTCCGCGCCCCAGATGGAGATTCAGCCTGAAGTTAAAGTAAAGAGCAGAGAGAGGGAAGGGGAGAGAAGAGGAGAGAGAGAGACATGGGGGGAGCCAGAGTCCCAAGAAACCAGGCCGAGAGACTAGTTCGAGAAACTGATCCGATCCTTTATTGTTCAGAAGGCCTTTTATACTTTTGATAAAACATGGAGATCAAACGGGTAACACAGAATTATGTAGCGTTCGCAGCCCAGACTCTTTCTATACATCATTTTGTATACAAAAGGTCTCAGGTGATTTACATTATCTTCTGGCCAAGAAGCTTGTTAACACTTTTTAGCTCTCTTCCTTAATGAATGTTGATTTTGTTTCCCCTGAAGTGTTTTTCTTTAATTTGCATCTCCTTAAAGCATTAAAGTTACATCTCTATAGAACAAAGGTGCAGTGGGATATAACAAAGAAGGTACTTAACTCAAAGATCTAATGTTGCTAATACCAGGTCTACTACTTGTTTTTCTATATACCAACTATATCTAAAAATAAAGGATATGAAAATTTGGCAGCAAGCATTGACTCAACAAATGAAACTTTTAATCAGTCCTATTCTAAAGATTTTGACTCTTCGGAAGCCCCTACATTCCTAGGATATTTTAAGCTTCCTGTGCCTCCTGCGGTCAGGAGGCCTCAAACAATCACACTCGCAGAGTCCTGCAGGCAGGCTAGAAAGCCATCGGAGGGGTTTTTAGATTGAAACACTCTTTCAAATGCAGAAGACTGAAACCCTGAATTGACTTTTTCCAGAAAATGTCAGAAGAGTGGAAAAGCAGAGCACAAAAGCCGGCAGATTTTTGTTGGGGTACATGCTTAGGAATTTCCAGAGGGGTCCCTGAAGTCTGAGCACGCCTTGCGTATGTCAGCTTCCTTCCTCATGACCTTGTCACGGGCGGGATTCCTCACACTGGCTCCCGGCATCTCACCCTTTTTAATTTTAAATAATTGATTATTTATGTTTAAAATCAGGTGCAGTTCGGTCTCGAGATTCCGAATGCTCTGCCGAAGAATCTAGACAATATAGGGAAGTATGATTATGAGGAGCAAGATTATAGACAGTAGACAGAACAGTCTTCAGAAATGAAGTTAGAGAAAGTGTGGGAAAAGTCATTGGCTTCTCCTGCGGTGGTAAAATCTAATCGGGAGTGTTCCAAGGTCTGAATCTGATTATGAAGTTTCCCTAAGTCTAAACTAATATCTGAGCTGTTCCAAAATACCTAAACCTTGATTTTTTAACATATTGGGCATTTACACTTGTTGAGTCAATGATTGCTGTTGTAGTAACAATAACAGTTGTTGTAACACAGCAAGAACATAATTATCATATCAATAAGTTGTTACAGTTATAGGACATCTTTAAAACCACAGAAGAGCAGACATTACTTTGAGGAGTTAAACAAGATGAAAACATCCATGGTTCACAAGTCGCTACATTAGGTACATTAAGTTTTCTGGAATCATTGGTGAAAAGAAGAACATAAGGAGAGGATAGACAAGCCAAAATAGAGTAAATAGAGTCATTTTCTGGTTGGAGTTTGTGCTGCAGCAGCTGTTAGTCCTGCCGGGATCTTGATGTTTCTTTTGCCTCTTTTGCCGGTAGGAGCAGCGGCCTTCACCCCGCCCTCTGACACTGGCGCTGTTATGGGGCTGCGAGTGCGGTGCACTGGGTTCCGTCAGTCAGGCTGGCCCCGCCCGCAGCTTTTGGTGCGCGGCTGTTTCCCGCGGTGGTGGTGGCAGAGAAGTTCCCTTTTTCTTTTGTGGCGAATCAGTCTGTCCGGGATCCAAGTTGACGAATCTGCACCCTGTGGAAAAAAATATAAACACTTCCTCGACCCGCAGTAAATTTTGGGTCGGGATCTTTTTGTTATCTGGAGGAGATCTTTTTGCTTTACTAATGGCTTTTTATTTTACTGTTTCAAACGAATCAGCATTTAACTTATTACAAAGAGAACATGTTGTAAAATCTGATGGGGAAAACTATACTTAATTTCTCTCTTTTTAATTTTTGAATTAACAAAGCACGTGAGGGTAAATGATGCAAGATCTGATCACAAGAATTTCCTATAGCAATCTGCCAATCATCAAACATTTGAAAAGCATCAAGTTGTTCTCTGTTATATGGAAGTGCAATTTTTGATGGTTCTTTATTAAACAATTTAATAAATCAGTATATTTGAATTAATCTTTTTAATTAATATGTCAGTAATTTTTCCTTAGGCAGAGGCCACTGTTCCACCCACACCGGATCTTGAAATTTTCATGTAATGGGGTAGGCAGCAAAAACAATGGCCTTCATTATAAATTTGGATATCCCAATCCAGTATATAGCTTGCAAGGAGTTGGGCAAATTAGCTCAATTATTCTTGTCTGTTGTTTACCCAATCCTTTTGATGGATCATAGCCGATCTGCAGCATCTGAGAGGTCACTTTATCATCAGGGCTAAAAAGTAACACTCCCATTTGAGATAGCATGTCCCTCCCCCACAGGGTAAGGGGGAGTGAAGGGACTACATACGGTTGGAAAGTTCCACGGGTGTCCTCAAATTGCCAATCTAAAATTTTTGCACTTTTGGCTACTGTGGGGGCTCTTCCTATCCCCACCAAGTTATTTTCAGTAGTATGTGTGGGCCAGGAGGTGGGCCAGGAGCTAGGCCAGTCTTTTCCTGAAATGCAAGAAACGTCTGCTCCTGTGTCTAATAACCCCACAATAGACTTGCCATTAATCAGAATAGTTTTCATAGGCCGTTTCTGAGTAATTTTTGTTATCCAAAAAACCATATCACTAGACCCAAATATAAGAAGCAAGAAAAGAGGTGTTACACAATATCTTTATAAGCTTTTCTAATGATCTTTTTATAACCCAAATCTGGTCTATAGCCTTTTAGATGACAAGTAACCATTTAATCTTAGCTTGAAAACTTCCAGCAACGGGGAGCTCACTATTCACCAAGGTTTTAAACTCTCTCTCACCTCTTACTCTATAGCATTTTTATCCTGCATACCACTTTTTCTAACTCCTTTTCAGTAGTATATGTTGGCCAGGAGCTGCGCTAGTCTCTCAGCAATGTAAGAAACGTCTTGTCTATTGTCTAACAGCCATGACATTTTATATCTTTGAATTAAAAAATCTTTTAAAGGCCTAGAAGCTGCAATTTTTTGCACCCAAAAAGCTAGATCTAGATCCTCTGGGGCTTTTTTTGTCTGGTTTTTCTGTTTGGTAATAAGGTAAAAGCAAAAGCTGTGCTATTATTTTTTTTTAATTTTTATTAATTGCACAGTTTTAGCAGGTGGCGAGATCAAAACTTCAGTTTTTTCAGTATAATCAGAATTTACTACACAAGACACTACCGAAATTTCTTGAAAAGAAAGCAAGCTATGCCCCAGTACAAGTCTTACAATGTCCTCAGGCAGGGGACTAGCCACTCTCATTGGAATCTGAGTCACTGGCACATCAGGGGTTAATATTATTGAAGTGGTGGAACTGAGGTCTAGGCCTGAGCTACCTGGGGTTGTTTGGTACGGGTTGTTGTGTCTGTTTAGCAGGACATTTTGGCAAAACATGTTCTATTTGGCCTCAAGAGAAACATTTTGCATTTGTAAAGTCCTTTTTATTACGAATTTTTTTTTTCTGTTTTTCTTCCTTTTTCTTTTTTTTGTTGGGTGAGGCCCCTCCTGAGGGGATTTTATGCAAGGAGCAAGCTCTGTTTTAAAAGCTCTTTTGCTCAAAAATATTGTCACTATCGTTTTCAAACTTAAGCAATGTTCTGGGAGGCTTTGGATATAAAGTGGGGAGTTCTTAAGCCCTGGGGAGGCGCAAGCAGAGGTTGCAGTGGTCGCCTTAAATAAGATAACTTTTTTAAAGGTTTGGTTTGTGTAGAGGGGGAGGGGGCTCTCCAGGGCGCTCGGCCGCTGCGTCCTGTAAGCACCCTCCTTCCTCGGGAGGAAGAGGAGTCTCTCTCCTTTTGTTTGCCAATGGCAGAAAATACGATCTGCATAGAAGGTGGAGACCCACTACCATTTACCGCTATAGCCTCTCCCATAGGCTATCTAACAGCCTCATGACAGGGGTCCAGAACATTTGTAATCATATTTTACAGAGCAAAAGCATTTACAGGCCCATGCAAAGTATAGTAAGTTTTTAGCTGTTTTCCTACTCTCTCCCAGGTGTCTAAGTTAACAGTGCCTTCTTCTGGAAACCAGGGACACTGTTCTTGTACAAAGGAAAAAAATGAATGAATATTGGAATTTTTAACTTTAATTCCTCGTTTAGTTAGTAACTGCAAGATTACTCCTATAAAAAGCTGTCTTTCTTTTGATTCACTGTTACCCATGTCAGAAAATTAAGTCTTATAGAAAAGTCTACCTCAACAAAAGGTTTTACCTCTGGCGAGGGGGTTTTGTTTTTAACCCTAGGATAGCAGGTTTCTTTTCAACCTCTAGAGCACCAGGTTTCTCTTAAACCCTTGAACACTTCCCACTCTTCCTCACCCTGTCTATCCTACAGGGGGGTCCGCGGCACCCTGAGTGGGGTCCTAGCCGTCCCGAACACTCAACACTGGGGGAGTACCCGAAAGTACTCCGGGGGGAGTGATTAAGTCACTCCGGGGAGCAACAGAGAGTGCTCCGGGGGAGCAACGGAGAGGGCTCCGGGGGGAGCAGCAGAGAGTGCTCCGGGGGGAGCTTTTGCTCCGAGGAACCTACCTTCGAATAGCCTGTTCCGGGCGCCACTTGCCGGGGTCCTGGCCCGGTGGATCCAGGGAATTCGAAGGGTGGACGGCGTTGGCGTGGAAAGACTTGTTTGTTTATTAATGTAAGATTAGATTAAGAAACTATAGTGTAATAAGAAGATTAAGTGGAGGAAGAGGGCTGAATAGCTTGGTTTACGCGGAAGGCCAATAAAATTCCAGACAAGGAATCTGCACCATCTACGTTGGGCCACCGGCGCCCGCTTGAATATCTAAGGGTGCCTCGCCTTAAGCTCCCTTTCGTGCGGGTCTTAACAGCCGGGGCAAGTAAGTAGACCTGGCGAGCCTCTGCGCCCCAGATGGAGATTCAGCCTGAAGTTAAAGTAAAGAGCAGAGAGAGGGAAGGGGAGAGAAGAGGAGAGAGAGAGACATGGGGGGAGCCAGAGTCCCAAAAACCAGGCCGAGAGACTAGTTCGAGAAACTGGTCCGATCCTTTATTGTTCAGAAGGCCTTTTATTTTGATAAAACATGGAGATCAACGGGTAACACAGAATTATGTAGCGTTCGCAGCCCAGACTCTTTCTATACATCATTTTGTATACAAAAGGTCTCAGGTGATTTACATTATCTTCTGGCCAAGAAGCTTGTTAACACTTTTTAGCTCTCTTCCTTAATGAATGTTGATTTTGTTTCCCCCGAAGTGTTTTTCTTTAATTTGCATCTCCTTAAAGCATTAAAGTTACATCTCTATAGAACAAAGGTGCAGTGGGATATAACAAAGAAGGTACTTAACTCAAAGATCTAATGTTGCTAATACCAGGTCTACTACTTGTTTTTCTATATACCAACTATATCTAAAAATAAAGGATATGAAAATTTGGCAGCAAGCATTGACTCAACAAATGAAACTTTTAATCAGTCCTATTCTAAAGATTTTGACTCTTCGGAAGCCCCTACATTCCTAGGATGTTTTAAGCTTCCTGTGCCTCCTGCAGTCAGGAGGCCTCAAACAATCACACTCGCAGAGTCCTGCAGGCAGGCTAGAAAGCCATCGGAGGGGTTTTTAGATTGAAACACTCTTTCAAATGCAGAAGACTGAAACCCTGAATTGACTTTTTCCAGAAAATGTCAGAAGAGTGGAAAAGCAGAGCACAAAAGCCGGCAGATTTTTGTTGGGGTACATGCTTAGGAATTTCCAGAGGGGTCCCTGAAGTCTGAGCACGCCTTGCGAATGTCAGCTTCCTTCCTCATGACCTTGTCACGGGCGGGATTCCTCACACTGGCTCCCGGCAGCTTTCCCACAGGGCTGTCCCACGTGCCACCGTGGTGTGAGTCGATACTCGGCTTGAAAGTCGAGGCAGTGCAGGGAAAACAGGTTTCCCTGGAATGGACTGAGACATCTGGGGGACTCTGGGAATGTGGCACGACCCTGGAGTTCCTCTCGCCTTTCCTGTGGGAGAGCGCCTCCACTTGAGATGCGACGGGAAAGCCGGGAATTCTTTCCCGACCACGCAGGGAAAGTATCCCTCCTCTCTAGCTAGGAGGCGGAAACGGGTCTCCTCTGGATGTGGGCGGGACTCTCGTGCTTCCTGTCGAGTGGAGACGAGCATGTTGGGGAACTTCTTGAGTTGCAGCAAGGGTGTGAATGACCCTTTGGAAGTTCCAGAGTTTAGGTGTGATTAGCCTCGAGACCCCTCAGCGGAAATGGGCCTCATCTCGCCAGGAGAGGAGAACCTCCTGGATTTTCTCGAGTTGCAGCAGATGCTCTCGACTTACGACGGTGACATCAGGGACCCCCTCTTGTGGCCTCACGAAAGGGAAGTCCCCATGCGAGTTGCTCATGGGTCTCTCGGGATTCGTCTCCCGTCGATGCCGGGACCTAAGATCTTGTGTGGAGTCTGTGCCAAAACCTGAGGATTCCTCTCCAGTGCTGACATGTATCTTGGGGTATTTCTGGAGTCTCCCCAGGGGAGTCAGTCCTCGTCTCGAGTCGGGGCATGCACGTGAGCTTTCCTCCGAGCTGTAGCAGCAGTGTTGAGCTTCCCTTCGCGAGGATCAAGGGATCTGTGGCTTTCCCTCGAGGCTTTCCCACGACGCTTTCCCACGACGCTTTCCCACAGGACTGTCCCACCTGCCACCTTGGTGTGAGTCGAACCTCTTCTTGAAAGTCGAGGCAGTGCAGGGAAAACAGGTTTCCCTGGAATGGACTAAGACATCTGTGGGACTCTGGGAATGGTGGCACGACCCTGGAGTTCCTCTCGCCTTCCCTGTGGAGAGCGCCCCCTCTTGAGATGCGATGGGAACGCCGGGAATTCTTTCCCGACCACGCAGGGAAAGGATCCCTCCTCTCGAGCTAGGAGTCGGAAACGGGGCTCCTCTGGATGTGGGCGGGACTCTCGTTCTTCCTCTCGAGTGGAGACTGGTATGTTGGTGATCTGCTTGAATTGCAGAAAGGGTGTGAAGGACCCTTTGGAAGTTCCAGAGGTTAGGTGTGATTAGCCGTGAGAGAACTCAGTGGAAATGGGCCTCATCTCGCCAAGAAGGGAGAACCTCCTGGATTTTCTCAAGTTGCGGCAGGTGCTCTCGAATTACTACGGGGACCTCAGGGACCCGCTCTGGTGGCCTCAGGAAAGGCCAGTCCCCATGCGATTTGCGGGGTCCTCTCGGGATTCCTCTCCCATCGATGCCAGGGCCTAAGACCTTGTGTGGAGTCGGTGTCGGAAACTGAGAATTCCTCTCCAGTTCTGACATGGATCTTGGGGTACTTCTGGAGTCTCCCCAGGGGAGTCAGTCCTCGTCTCGAGTGGGGGCATGCACGTGCACTTTCCTCCCGAACTGTAGCAGCAGTGTCACGCTTCCCTTCCCGTGTATCCTAGGATCAGTGGCTTTCCCTCGAGGCTTTAAGCGAGGCTTTCCCACGACGCTTTCCCACCAGGCTTTCCCACGACGCTTTCCCAAGGTGATGTCCCACGTGCCACCGTGGTGTCAGTCGATCCTCGTCTTGAAAGTTGAGTCAGTGCGGGAAAACAGGCTTCCGTGGAATGGACTGAGATATCTGGGGGATCTGGGAATGGTGGCACGACCCTGGAGTACCTCTCGCCTTTCCTGTGGAGAGCGCTCCCTCTTGAGATGTGACGGGAACGCCGGGAATTCTTTCCCGACCACGCAGGGAATGGATCCCTCCTGTTGAGCTATGAGGCGGAAACGGGGCTCATCTGGAT
This sequence comes from Capra hircus, assembly GCF_001704415.2. Taxonomy (NCBI): domain Eukaryota; kingdom Metazoa; phylum Chordata; class Mammalia; order Artiodactyla; family Bovidae; genus Capra; species Capra hircus. The sequence goes on along the minus strand of NW_017190373.1, from coordinate 1,159 downwards.
GTGGGCGGGACACTCGTGCTTCCTCTCGAGTGGAAACGGGTATGTCGGGGAACTTCTTGAGTTGCAGAAAGAGTGTGAAGGACGCTTTGTAACTTCCAGAGGTTAGGTGTGATTAGCCTCGAGACGTCTCAGCAGAAATGGTCCTCATCTCGCCTGAAAGGGAGAACCTCCTGGATTTATTCAAGTTGCGGCAGGTGCTCTCGACCTACGACGGGGCCCTCAGGGACCCTCTCTGGTGGCCTCAGGAAAGGCCAGTCCCCATGCAAGTTGCACGGGACCTCTCGGGATTCCTCTCCCGTCGTGCCGGGGCCTAAGAACTTGTGTGGAGTCGGTGCCGGAACCTGAGGTTTCCTCTCCAGTGCTGACATGGATTTTGGAGTACTTCTGGAGTCTCCCCAGGGGAGTCAGTCCTTGTCTCGAGTGGGAGCATGCACGTGCGCTTTCCTCCCGAGCTGCAGCAGCAGTGTCATGGTTCCCTTCGCGTGGATCAAGGGATCTGTGGCTTTCCCTCGAGGCTTTCCCAAAGGGCTGTCCCACGTGCCACCGTGGTGTGAGTCGATCCTCGTCCTGAAAGTCGAGGCAGTGTAGGGAAAAAAGGTTTCCCTGGAATGGACTGAGACATCTGGGGGACTCTGGGAATGGTGGCACGACCCTGGAGTTCCTCTCGCCTTTCCTGTGGAGAGCGCCTCCTCTTGAGATGCGACGGAACGCCGGGAATTCTTTCCGACCACGCAGGGAAAGGATCCCTCCTCTCGAGCTAGGAGGCGGAAACGGGGTTCCTCTGGATGTGGGCGGGACTCTCGTGCTTCCTCTCGAGTGGAGACGGGTATGTCAGGGAACTTCTTGAGTTGCAGCAAGGGTGTGAAGGACCCTTTGGAAGTTCCAGAGGTTTAGGTGTGATTAGCCTGAGACGCCTCAGCGGAAATGGCCTCATCTCCCCTGGAGGGGAGAACCTCCTGCATTTTCTCGAGTTGCGGCAGGTGCTCTCGCGTTACGACGGGGACCTCAGGGACCCGCTCTGGTGGCCTCAGGAAAGGCCAGTCCCCATGCGAGTTGCTCGGGGGCCTCTCGGATTCCTTTCCCATCGATGCCGGGGCCTTTTGTGTGGAGTCGGTGCCGGAACCTGAGGATTCCTCTCCAGTGCTGACATGGATCTTGG
>NW_017190372.1:0-11324 GCF_001704415.2 Capra hircus | reverse complement strand
CTCGAGGGAAGCCACAGATCCCTTGATCCAGGGAAGGGAGCGCTACACTGCAGCTACTGCTCGGAGAGAGAGCGCACGTGCATGCCCCCACTCGAGATGAGGACTGACTCTCCTGGGGAGACTCCAAACGTACCCCAACATCCATGTCAGCACTCGAGAGGAATCCTCAGGTTCCTGCACCGTGTCCAACAAGATCTTAGGCCCCGGCATCGACGGGAGAGGAATCCTGAGCGGCCCCCGAGCAACTCGCATGGGGACTGGCTTTCCTGAGGCTATAAGAGCGGGTCCCTGAGGTCCCCGTCGTAAGTCGAGAGCACCTGCCGAAAACTCGAGAAAATCCAGGAGGTTCTGCCCTCCAGGCGAGATGAGGCCCATTTCCGCTGAGGCGTCTCGAGGCTAATCACACCTAACTCTGGAACTTCCAAAAGGGTCCTTCACACCCTTTGCTGCAACTCAAGAAGTTCCCCGACATACCCGTCTCCACTCGAGAGGAAGCACGAGAGTCCCGCCCATCCAGAGGAGCATCGTTTCCGCCTCCTAGCTCGAGAGGAGGGATCCTTTCTGCGTGGTCGGGAAAGAATTCCGGCATTTCCGTCGCATCTCAAGAGGAGGCACTCTCCAGGAATGGCAAGAGGAACTCCAGGGTCCTGCCACCATTCCCAGAGTCCCCCAGATATCTCAGTCCATCCAGGGAAAACTGTTTTCCCTGTACTGCCTCGACTTTCAAGCCGAGGATCGACTCACACCACGGTGGCACACGTGGGACAGCCCTGTGGGAAAGCCTCGTGGGAAAGCCTCGTGGGCCTCGTGGGAATGCCTCGAAGGAAAGCCACAGATCCCTTGATCCATGGAAGGGAAGCGTGACACTGCTGCTACAGCTGGGAGGAAGCACACGTGCATGCCCCACTCGAGAGGAGGACTGACTCCCTGGGGAGACTCCAGAAGTACCCCAAGATCCATGTCAGCAAGGAGAGAATCCTCAGTTTCGGGCACCGACTCCACACAAGGTCTTAGGCCCGGCATCGACGGGAGAGGAATCCCGAGAGGCCCCCGAGCAACTCGCATGGGACTAGCCTTTCCTGAGGCCACGAGAGCGGGTCCCTGAGGTCCCCGTCGTAAGTCGAGAGCACCTGCCGCAACTCGAGAAAATCCAGGAGGTTCTCCCCTCCAGGCGAGATGAGGCCCATTTGCGCTGAGGCTTCTTGAGGCTAATCACTCCTATCCTCTGGAACTTCCAAAGGGTCCTTCACACCTTGCTGCAACTCAAGAAGTTCCCCGACATACCCGTCTCCACTCGAGAGGAAGCACGAGAGTTCCGCCCACATCCAGAGGAGCCCGTGTCCGCCTCCTAGCTCGAGAGGAGGGATCCTTTCCCTGCGTGGTGGGGAAAAGAATTCCCGGCGTTCCCGTCGCTTCTCAAGAGGAGGCGCTCTCCACAAGAAAGGCGAGAGGAACTCCAGGGACGTGCCACCATTCGCAGAGGCGCCAGATTTCTCAGTCCATTCCAGGGAAACCTGTTTTCCCTGCACTGCCTCGACTTTCAAGCCGATTATCGACTCACACCACGCTGGCACGTGGGACAGCCCTGTGGGAAAGCTTCGAGGGATAGCCCTCGTTGGGAAAGCCTCCTGGAAAGCTTCCTGGGAAAGCCTCGATGGAAAGCCACAGATCCCTTGATCCACGCGAAGGGAAGCGCCATACAGCTGCCACAGCTTGGGAGGAAAGGGCACGTGCATACCCCTCTCGAGAAGAGGACTGACTCCCCTGGGGAGACTCCAGAAGTACCCCAAGATCCATTTCAGCACTGGAGAGGAATCCTCAGGTTTCCGGCACCAACTCCACAAAAGGTCTTAGGCACCGGCATTGACGCGAGAGGAATCCCGAGAGGCCCCGAGCAACTCGCATGTAGACTGGCCTTTCTGAGGCCACCAGGAGCGGGTCCCTGTGGTCCCCGTCGTAACTCGAGAGCACCTGCCGCAACTCGGGAAAATCCAGGAGGTTTTCCCCTCCAGGCGAGATGAGGACCATTTCCGCTGAGGTGTCTCGAGGCTAATCACATGTGACATCTGGAACTTCCAAAGGGTCCTTCACACCCTTGCTGCAACTCAAGAAATTCCCCGACATACCCGTCTCCACTCGGGAGGAAGCACGAGATTCCCGCCCACATCCAGAGGAGCCCCGTTTCCGCCTCCTAGCTCGAGAGGAGGGATCCTTTCCCTGCGTGGTGGGGAAAGAATTCCAGGCGTGCCCGGTCGCTTCTCAAGAGGAGGCGCTCTCCTCAAGAAAGGCGAGAGGAACTCCGGGAGTCGTGCCACCATTCCCAGAGTCCCCAGATGTCTCAGTCCATTCCAGGGAAACCTGTTTTCCCTGCACTGCTTCTACTTTCAAGCCGAGGATCGACTCACACCACGGTGGCACGTAGGACAGCCCTCTGGGAAAGCCTCGTGGGAAAACCTCCTGGGAAAGCCTCGAGGGAAAGCCACAGATCCCTTGATCCACGCAAAGGAAGCCATGACACTGCTGCTAGAGCTCGGGAGGAAAGCGCACGTGCATGCCCCACTCGAGACGAGGACTGACTCTCCTGGGGAGACTCCAAAAGTACCCCAAGATCCATGTCAGCACTCGAGAAGAATCCTCAGGTTCCGGCACCGAGTCCAAACAAGGTCTTGGCCCCGGAATCGACGGGAGGGGAATGCCGAGAGGCCCCGAGCAACTCGCATGGGGACTGGCCTTTCCTGAGGCCACCAGAGCGGGTCCCTGAGGTCCCCGTCGTAAGTCGAGAGCACCTGCCGCACCTTGAGAAAATCCAGGAGGTTGTCCCCTCCAGGCGAGATGAGGCCCATTACCGCTGAGGCGTCTTAGGCTAATCACATCTAACATCTGGAACTTCCAAAGAGCCCTTCACACCCTTGCTGCAACTCATGAAGTTCCACGACATACCCGTCTCCACTCGAGAGGAAGCACGAGAATCCCGCCCACATCCAGAGGAGCCCCATTTCCGACTCCTAGCTCGAGAGGAGGGATCCTTTCCCTCGTGTTTGGAAAGAATTCCCCGTGTTCCCGTCGCATCTCAAGAGGAGGCGCTCTCCACAGGAAAGGCGAGAGGAACTCCAGGGTCCTGCCACCATTCCCAGAGTCCCCCAGATATCTCAGTCCATTCCCAGGGAAAAACTGTTTTCCCTGTACTGCCTCGACTTTCAAGCCGAGGATCGACTCACACCACGGTGGCACGTGGGACAGCCCTGTGGGAAAAGCCTCGTGGGAAAGCCTCGTGGGAAGCCTCGTGGAATGCCTCGAAGGGAAAGCCACAGATCCCTTGATCCATGGGAAGGGAAGCGTGACACTGCTGCTACAGCTGGGAGGAAAGCACACGTGCATGCCCCCACTCGAGAGGAGGACTGACTCCCCTGGGGAGACTCCAGAAGTACCCCAAGATCCATGTCAGCAATGGAGAGGAATCCTCAGGTTCCGGGCACCGACTCCACACAAGGTCTTAGGCCCGGCATCGACGGGAGAGGAATCCCGAGAGGCCCCCGAGCAACTCGCATGGGGACTGGCTTTCCTGAGGCCACCAGAGCGGGTCCCTGATGTCCCCGTCGTAAGTCGAGAGCACCTGCCGCAATTCGAGAAAATCCAGGAGGTTCTCCCCTCCAGGCGAGATGAGGCCCATTTGCCCTGAGGCCTCTCGAGGCTAATGACATCCTAACATTCTGGAACTTCCAAAGGGTCCTTCACACCCTTGCTGCAACTCAAAAAGTTAACCGACATACCCGTCTATACTCGAGAGGAAGCAACGAGAGTCCCGCCCACATCCAGAGGAGCCCCATTTTTGCCTCCTAGCTCGAGAGGAGGGATCCTTTCCCATGCGTGTTGGGGAAAGAATTCCGCTGCTTACCCGTCGCTTCTCAAGAGGAGGCGCTCTCCACAGGAAAGGCGAGAGGAACTCCAGGGTCGTGCCACCATTCCCAGAGTCCCCCAGATGTCTCAGTCCATTCCAGGGAAACCTGTTTTCCCTGCACTGCCTCGACTTTCAAGCCGAGGATCGACTCACACCAGGTTGGCACGTGGGACAGCCCTGTGGGGAAAGCCTCTTGGGAAAGCCTCGAGGGAAAGCCATGAGGGAAAGCCACAGATACCTTGATCCACGCGAAGGGAAGCGCGAAACTGCTGCTACAGCTGGGGAGGATAGCACACGTGCATGCCCCCACTCGAGACGAGGACTGACTCCCCTGGGAGACTCCAGAAGTACCCCAAGATCCATGTCAGCACTGGACAGGAATCCTCAGGTTCCGGCACCGACTCCACACAAGATCTTAGGCCCCAGCATCGACGGGAGAGGAATCCCAGATGCCGCCGAGCAACTCGCATGGGGACTGGCCTTTCCTGATGCCACCAGAGCAGGTCCCTGAAGTCCCCATCGTAAGTCGAGAGCACCTGCCGCAACTCGAGAAAATCCAGGAGGTTCTCCCCTCCAGGCGAGATGAGGCCCATTTCCGCTGAGGGCGTCTTGAGGCTAATCAAATCTAACATCTGGAACTTCCAAAGGGTCCTTCTCGCCCTTACTGCAACTCAAGAATTTCCCCGACATAGCCGTCTCCACTGGAGAGGAAGCACGAAAGTCCCGCCCACATCCAGAGGAGCCCAGATTCCGCCTCCTAGGTCGAGAGGAGGGATAATTCTCCCTGCGTGGTCGGGAAAGAATTCCCGGTGTTCCCGTCTCATCTCAGGAGGAGGCGCTCTCCACAGGAAAGGCGAGAGGAACTCCAGGGTCGTGCCACCATTCCCAGAGTCCCCCAGATGTCTCAGTCCATTCCAGGGAAACCTGTTTTCCCTGCACTGCTTTCGACTTTCAAGCCGAGGATCGACTCACACCACGGTGGCACGTGGGACAGCCCTGTGGGAAAACTTCGTGGGAAAACCTCCTGTGAAAGCTTCAAGGGAAAGCCACAGATCCCTTGATCCACGCGAAGGGAAGCGTGACACTGCTGCTACACCTCGGGAGGAAAGCGCACGTGCATGCCCCACTCGAGACAAGGTCTGACTCCCCTGGGGAGACTCCAGAAGTACCCCAAGATCCATGTGAGCACTGGAGAGGAATCCTCAGATTCCGGCACCGACTCCACACAAGGTCTTAGGCCCCGGCATCGACGGGAGAGGAATCCCGAGAGGCCCCCGAGCAACTCGCATGGGGACTGGCCTTTCCTGAGGCCACCAGAGCGGGGTCCCTGAGGACCCCGACGTAAGTCGAGAGCACCTGTCGCAACTCGAGGAAGTACAGGAGGTTCTCCCCTCCAGGCGAGATGAGGCCCATTTCCGCTGAGGCGTCTTGAGGCTAATTACATCAAAGATCTGGAACTTCCAAAAGGTCCCTCACAGCCTTGCTGCAACTCAAGAAGTTCCCCGACATTCCCGTCTTCATTCGAGAGGAAGCACGAGAGTCCCTCCCACAACCAGAGGAGCCCCATTTCCTGGCTCCTAGCTCGAGAGGAGGAATCCTTTCCCTGCGTGGGGGGAAAAGAAATCCCGGCGTTCCCGTCGCTACTCAAGAGGAGGCGCTCTCTACAGGAAAGGCGAGAGGAACTCCAGGGTCGTGCCACCATTCCCAGAGTCCCCCAGATGTCTCAGTCCATTCCAGGGAAACCTGTTTTCCCTGCACTGCCTCGACAATCAAGCCGAGGATCAACTAACACCACGGTGGCACGTGGGACAGCCCTGTGGGAAAGCTTCGTGGGAAAGCCTCCTGGGAAAGCCTCGAGGGAAAGCCACAGATCCCTTGATCCACGGGAACGGCAGCGCTACACTGCAGCTACTGCTCGGGAGGAGAGCGCACGTGCATGCCCCCACTCGAGACGAGGACTGACTCTCCTGGGGAGACTCCAAACGTACCCCAACATCCATGTCAGCACTCGAGAGGAATCCTCAGGTTCCTGCACCGTGTCCAAACAAGATCTTAGGCCCCGGCATCGACGGGAGAGGAATCCTGAGCGGCCCCCGAGCAACTCGCATGGGGACTGGCCTTTCCTGAGGCTACAAGAGCGGGTCCCTGAGGTCCCCATCGTAAGTCGAGAGCACCTGCCGCAAACTCGAGAAAATCCAGGAGGTTCTGCCCTCCAGGCGAGATGAGGCCCATTTCCGCTGAGGCGTCTCGAGGCTAATCACACCTAACCTCTGGAACTTCCAAAGGGTCCTTCACACCCTTGCTGCAACTCAAGAAGTTCCCCGACATACCCGTCTCCACTCGAGAGGAAGCACGAGAGTCCGCCCACATCCAGAGGAGCATCGTTTCCGCCTCCTAGCTCGAGAGGAGGGATCCTTTCCCTGCGTGGTCGGGAAAGAATTCCCGGCGTTTCCGTCGCATCTCAAGAGGAGGCACTCTCCACAGGAATGGCAAGAGGAACTCCAGGGTCCTGCCACCATTCCCAGAGTCCCCCAGACTATCTCAGTCCATTCCAGAGAAACCTGTTTTCCCTGCACTGCCTCGACTTTCAAGCCGAGGATCGACTCAACACCACGGTGGCACGTGGGACAGCCCTGTGGGAAAGCCTCGTGGGAAAGCCTCGTGGAAAGCCTCGTGGAATGCCTCGAAGGAAAGCCACAGATCCCTTGATCCATGGGAAGGGAAGCGTGACACTGCTGCTACAGCTGGGAGGAAAGCACACGTGCATGCCCCCACTCGAGAGGAGGACTGACTCCCCTGGGGAGACTCCAGAAGTACCCCAAGATCCATGTCAGCAATGGAGAGGAATCCTCCAGTTTCGGGCACCGACTCCACACAAGGTCTTAGGCCCGGCATCGACGGGAGAGGAATCCGAGAGGCCCCGAGCAACTCGCATGGGGACTGGGCTTTCCTGAGGCCACCAGAGCGGGTCCCTGATGTCCCCGTCGTAAGTCGAGAGCACCTGGGCAACTCGAGAAAATCCAGGAGGTTCTCCCCTCCAGGCGAGATGAGGCCCATTTGCCCTCAGGCCTCTCGAGGCTAATGACACCTAACTTCTGAACTTCCAAAGGTCCTTCACACCCTTGCTGCAACTCAAGAAGTTGCCTGACATACCCGTCTCCACTCGAGAGGAAGCACGATAGTCCCACCCACATCCAGAGGAGCCCCATGTCCGCCTCCTAGCTCGAGCGGAAGGATCCTTTCCCTGCGTGGTCGGGAAAGAATTCCCGGCGTTTCCGTAGCATCTCAAGAGGAGGCGCTCTCCACAGGAAAGGCGAGAGGAACTCCAGGGTCGTGCCACCATTCCCAGAGTCCCCCTGATGTCTCCGTCCATTCCAGGGAAAACTGTTTTCCCTGCACTGCCTCCACTTTCAAGCCGAGGATCGACTCACACCACGGTGGCACGTGGGACAAGCCCTGTGGGAAAGCCTCGTGGGAAATCCTCATGGGAAAGCCTCGAGGGAAAGCAACAGATCCCTAGATCCACGCGAAGGGAAGCGCGACACTGCTGCTACACTCGGAAGGAAAGCTCACGTGCATTCCCCACTCGAGATGAAGGACTGACTTGCCTGGGGAGACTCCAGAAGTACCCCAAGATCCAGGTCAGCACTGGAGAGGAATCCTCAGGTTCCAGGACTGACTCCACACAAGCTCTTAGGCCCCAGCATCTAAGGGAGAGGAAACCCGAGAGGCCATCGAGCAACTCGCATGGGGACTGGCCTTTCCTGAGGCTACCGGAGGGGGTCCTTGCGGTCCCCGTCGTAAGTTGAGAGCACCTGCCGCAACTCGAGAAAATCCAGGAGGTTCTCCCATCCAGGCGAGATGAGGCCCATTTTCGCTGAGGCTCTCAAGCTAATCACACCTAAACCTTAGAACTTAAAAGGTCCTTCACACCCTTGCTGCAACTCAGAAGTTCCCCGACATACCGGTCTCCACTCGAGAGGAAGCACGGGAGTCCCGCCCACATCCAGAGCAACACCGTTTCCGCCTCCTAGCTCGAGAGGAGGATCCTTCCCTGCGTGTCGGGAAAGAATTCCCGGCATTTCCGTCGCATCTCAAGAGGAGGCCTCTCTCAACAGGAAAGCGAGAGGAACTCCAGTGTCGTGCCACCATTCCCAGAGTCCCCCAGATGTCTCCGTCCATTCCAGGGAAACCTGTTTCCCAGCACTGCGTCGACATTCAAGCTGAGGATCGACTCACACCACGTGGCACGTGGACAGCCCTGTGGAAAGCGTCGGTGGAAAGCCTCGTGGGAAAGTCTCGGAGTGGAAAGCCACAGATCCCTTGATCCACGCGAATGGAAGCGCGACACTAATGCTACAGCTCGAGAGGCACTGCACGTGCATGCCCCACTCGAGACAGAGACTGACTCCCCTGGGGAGACTCCAGAAGTACCCAAGATCCATGTCAGCACTGGAGAGAAATCCTCAGGTTCCGGCACTGACTCCACACGAGGTCTTAGGCCCGGAATCGACGGGAGAGGAATCCCGAGATGCCCCGAGCAACTCGCATGGGGAATGGCATTTCCTGATGCCACCAGAGCGGGTCCCTGAGGTCCCCATCGTAAGTCGAGAGCACCTGCCCAATTCGAGAAAATCCAGGAGGTTTCCCCTCCAGGCGAGATGAGGCCCATTTCGCTGAGGGTATCTCGAGGCTAATCACACCTTAACTCTGGAACTTCCAAAGGGCCCTTCACACACCTTGCTGCAACTCAAGAAGTTCCCCGACATACCGTCTCCACTCGAGAAGGAAGCACGAGAGTCCGCCCACATCCAGAGGAGCCCCGTTCCGCCTCCTAGCTCGAGAGGAGGGATCCTTTCCCTGCGTGTGGGAAAGAATTCCCGGCCGTTCCCGTCGCTTCTCAAGAGGAGGCGCTCTCCACAAGAAAGCGAGAGAACTCCAGGACGTGCCACCATTCGCAGAGGCGCCCAGATTTCTCAGTCCATTCCAGGAAACCTGTTTTCCCTGCACTGCCTCGACTTTCAAGCCGATATCGACTCACCACCACGCTGGCACGTGGGACAGCCCTGTGGGAAAGCTTCGAGGATGCCTCGGGAAAGCCTCCGTGGAACTCCTGGAAGCCTCGATGGAAAGCCACAGATCCCTTGATCCACGCGAAGGGAAGCGCATACAGCTGCCACAGCTTCGGAGGAAAAGGCACGTGCATACCCCTCTCGAGAAGAGGACTGACTCCCTGGGGAGACTCCAGAAGTACCCCAAGATCCATTTCAGCACTGGAGAGGAATCCTCAGGTTCCGGCACCAGACTCCACAACAAGGTCTTAGGCACCGGCATTGACGGGAGAGGAATCCCGAGAGGCCCCCGAGCAACTCGCATGTAGGACTGGCCTTTCCTGAGGCCACCAGAGCGGGTCCCTGTAGGTCCCCGTCGTAACTCGAGAGCACCTGCCGCAACTCGGGAAAATCCAGGAGGTTCTCCCCTCCAGGCGAGATGAGGACCATTTCCCGCTGAGTGTCTCGAGGCTAATCACATGTACATCTGGAACTTCCAAAGGGTCCTTCACACCCTTGCTGCAACTCAAGAAATTCCCCGACATACCCGTCTCCACTCGGAAGGAAGCACGAGATTCCGCCCACATCCAGAGGAGCCCCGTTTCCGCCTCCTAGCTCGAGAGGAGGGATCCTTTCCCTGCGTGGTGGGAAAGAATTCCAGCGTGTTCCGGTCGCTTCTCAAGAGGAGGCCGCTCTCCCAAGGAAAGGCGAGAGGAACTCCAGGAGTCGTGCCACCATTCCCAGAGTCCCCCAGATGTCTCAGTCCATTCCAGGAAACCTGTTTTCCCTGCACTGCCTTCTACTTTCAAGCCGAGGATCGACTCACACCACGGTGGCACGTAGGACAGCCCTGCTGGGAAAGCCTCGTGGGAAAACCTCCTGGGAAAGCCTCGAGGAAAGCCACAGATCCCTTGATCCACTCGAAGGAAGCATGACACTGCTGCTAGAGCTCGGGAGGAAAGCGCACGTGCATGCCCCCACTCGAGACGAGGACTGACTCTCCTGGGGAGACTCCAGAAAGTACCCCAAGATCCATGTCAGCACTGCGAGAGAAATCCTCAGGTTCCGGCACCGACTCCAACACAAGGTCTTAGGCCCGGAATCGACGGGAGAGGGAATCCCGAAGAGGCCCCCGAGCAACTCGCATGGGGACTGGCCTTTCCTGAGGCCACCAGAGCGGGTCCCTGAGGTCCCCGTCGTAAGTCGAGAGCACCTGCCGCACCTTGAGAAAATCCAGGAGGTTGTCCCCTCCAGGCGAGATGAGGCCCATTACCGCTGAGGCGTCTTAGGCTAATCACATCTAACATCTGGAACTTCCAAAGAGCCCTTCACACCCTTGCTGCAACTCATGAAGTTCCACGACATACCCGTCTCCACTCGAGAGGAAGCACGAGAATCCCGCCCACATCCAGAGGAGCCCCATTTCCGACTCCTAGCTCGAGAGGAGGGATCCTTTCCCTCGTGTTTGGAAAGAATTCCCGTGTTCCCGTCGCATCTCAAGAGGAGGCGCTCTCCACAGGAAAGGCGAGAGGAACTCCAGGGTCCTGCCACCATTCCAGAGTCCCCCAGATATCTCAGTCCATCCAGGGAAAACTGTTTTCCCTGTACTGCCTCGACTTTCAAGCCGAGGATCGACTCACACCACGGTGGCACGTGGGACAGCCTGTGGAAAGCCTCGTGGGAAAGCTCGTGGGAAAGCCTGTGGGAATGCCTCGAAGGAAAGCCACAGATCCCTTGATCCATGGGAAGGGAAGCGTGACACTGCTGCTACAGCTGGGAGGAAAGCACACGTGCATGCCCCCACTCGAGAGGAGGACTGACTCCCCTGGGGAGACTCCAGAAGTACCCAAGATCCATGTCAGCAATGGAGAGGAATCCTCAGTTTCGGGCACCGACTCCACACAAGGTCTTAGGCCCGGCATCGACGGGAGAGGAATCCCGAGAGGCCCCGAGCAACTCGCATGGGGACTGGGCTTTCCTGAGGCCACCAGAGCGGGTCCCTGATGTCCCGTCGTAAGTCGAGAGCACCTGCCGCAATTCGAGAAAATCCAGGAGGTTCTCCCCTCCAGGCGAGATGAGGCCCATTTGCCCTGAGGCCTCTCGAGGCTAATGACACCTAACTTCTGGAACTTCCAAAGGGCCCTTCACACCCTTGCTGCAACTCAAGAAGTTCCGACATACCCGTCTCCACTCGAGAGGAAGCACGAGAGTTCCGCCCACATCCAGAGGAGCCCCGTGTCCGCCCTCCTAGCTCGAGAGGAGGGATCCTTTCCCTGCGTGGTGGGGAAAGAATTCCCGGGCGTTCCCGTCGCTTCTCAAGAGGAGGCGCTCTCCACAAGAAAGGCGAGAGGAACTCCAGGGACGTGCCACCATTC